>NC_056736.1:530965252-531222752 GCF_019279795.1 Protopterus annectens
TACTTTGTGTATACCTTGTTTAGGGCCTGAGCACGACGTTGTTGGATGCCGCTCTTGTGCTAGATTTAACAAACGCACTATTAAGAGAAGGTTAGACTGTGCCAGGTTAGTTTTGGAAAGCGTTGTAATTATAAAATGCCGCCGGATGCTCCGCGCCGCTTCGCAAAAGCGCAAGGATAAAGCAGCAAAGCCTAGAGTGGAAGAACCGACAGTCCCTGGCCGGTTCTTTAGAAGGCTCAGTGGAGCCGGAGGTTCTGCCAGGTGTTTCTTTGGAGTCTCAGGGAGAGACTTTATTGTTACAGGATGTATCCTCTCAGGAAGTAGGCCAGGCTGAGGGGCTTCTCAGGTGGCTGTTCTTCCCTCTCTTCCTAAGGTGGTTAGGGCCTCCCCCTCTGTTTCCAAGGCTTCTTTGAGAGGCAGGCCTAGTGTAGCTTCAGTGGGGGTTTCTCCTAGTGCTTCAGGGTCTTTGCCTAAGAAACATATGCTTAAAATGGCAGAGGATTTGATTACTATGATTAGAGGTTCTATGCCTCCTCCTGATAAGAGGCCTAGGGTGGAACCTGAGTTTGAGAGTTTTGAGCACTGTTCGAGGCTTCTGAGTCTTCGGCTGAAGACTTGCAGGAGTATCCTCCTTATTCTGATTCTGATGTGGATGATTCTACTCCTTCAGCTTCTCCTCCTGAGGATTTTTCATTTTCAGAGACTCTGCATTCCATGAGGGAGCATTTTAAATGGGAAGGCCAAGATTTCTCTGATTCCAGGAAGAGGCTTAGGGAATTCTTGTTTTTACCCCAGCATAGGCCTTTAGCTATACCTCCTGTTCTGAATGTGGTGGAAGATGTTTTTGCAGAGGCTTCCCTGAATCCTGATTCTTTGCCTCCTGCCCCAGTTAAACCGGATAGGTACTATAGGGTGCCTGAGGCTCATAAGTATCTTTTTAAGAGTCCTAGGGCAGACCCGGAAACTGTCTCTCAGGGGCCTAAAGGGGTGAAGGCCTCTGTTGTTAAAAATCCTGTTCCTCCTGATAAAGAGGCAAGGGCTTTGGATAGATGGGGAAAGAAAGTGTATACTTCTTCCACTTTAGCCATGAGGGCATTGAATTGTCAGTTTCACATGTTAAAATATCAGAATTACCTCCTTTCACAATTGAAATCTAAGGTGGATGCTCTGGCAGAAGGTATTGAGTGTAAGGAGTTGCAGGATTTAGTTCATGTGTCTGAACAGGTGGGTAAACATTCCTTGCAGTGTGGTTTTGATGCTGTGCAGGCCTCCTCGAGGGTGGCTGCCACTGGTTCTGTTCTTCGTAGGCATGCCTGGTTGAGAGATCAGAATTTAGCTGAGCATGTTAAAACAAGGATTTTGGATGCTCCTTTGCAGTCTGATGTGTTGTTTGGTTCGCCTGTGGAAGCAGTTTTAAAGAAAATGGAGGACAAGGCTAAGTCTATGCAAACTGTTAAGGATTTTTTGCAGGTGCAGCCTCCCAAGTTTAGTAGAAATTGGCCTACTAAGGGATGGACTTATCCTGTTTATGATTCCCAGTCTAGGGGTAGGTCTAGACGTGGTAGGGGCAGAGCTCAAGGTTCTTTTAGGCCTAGGACAGGAGTTCCCCTGCTCAGACTTCTGGTGAGGGCAGGGGTCAGTCCTTTCGTAAGCAGACCCAATGACCTGCCTTTTCAGCTGCCAGTACATTCTCGCCTGGCAGCACCTTTGGGAGGAAGGCTGTCTCTTTTCAAAGAAAATTGGGATTTAATTACCCAAGACAGATGGGTTCTGGATATCATTCACCACGGTTACAGGTTTTATTTCCATACCTTGCCTCCTTTCAAAGGCATGCCAGACATTCCTCCTCTACAAAGAAAAGAGGCTTACAAGCAAATTTCTCTGTTGCTCCAAATAGGGGCCATTCAGCCAGTTCCTGTGCCAGAAAGGGGCCTAGGATTTTATTCTCGCCTGTTCCTAGTACCAAAGAAGGGGAACACGTGGAGACCAATTTTGGATTTATCTATCCTCAACACTTATCTGGACATTCCCAAGTTCAAAATGTTGACGTTACAACAGCTTTTACCTCTGCTGGGCAAAGATCACTGGATGGTAACTTTAGATCTCAAGGAAGCTTACCTTCATGTGCCTATAAGACTAAGTTGCAGGAAGTATCTGCGTTTTCGAGCTGGAAATTCTCATTATCAGTTCTCTGCATTGCCCTTTGGCTTATCCACTGCGCCCAGAGTATTCACAAAGGTTCTGGCTCCAGTGATAGCTTACTTCAGGCTAAAAGGAATTCAAATCTATCCTTACTTGGACGACTGCCTGATTCTAGCTCAAGAAAAGGAAGACCTTCTACAGCATTTGGATTATGTCATAGCAGTGCTAAGATGCCTAGGGTATTCTGTGAACGAAATAAAGTCCAGTCTAGTACCCTCTCAAGACATGTGCTTTCTGGGTGTGAGACTGAATACAGCAGCCCAGATGGCCTTTTTAACCCCGGACAAACAAAAGAATCTTTCCAGTTACTTCCATCAGCTATCTCTTCAGTCCGGGCTGACTGCAAGGACAGTCCTTCAAGCCTTAGGGTTCATGGCATCTTGTATTCTGGTGCTTCCCAATGCCAAACTGCATATGAGGAAGCTGCAATGGTATCTCAAAATGTATGGACACAGCACTGCCAGGATTTGGACACTGTCATTCAAATAATACCTTGCATTCAAAAGGAATTTTTGTGGTGGGCTCAGGAATGTCACCTAAACAAGGGACTCTCTGTGACACGCCCAGAGGCGAGTCAGATTCTAACGACAGATGCCTCAGACATTGCTTGGGGAGCTCATCTAAATGGAAAGTGGATACAAGACAAGTGGCCTGCCAGACTACAGCATCTACATATCAACATGAAAGAGATGTTAGCAGTCCAGTTTGCATTAATGGCTTTCAAGGAGTTACTTCTTCCAGGGCAGGTGTTGATTCTAACAGACAACACAACTGTCATGTGGTACATCAACAAGCAAGAGGGAACACATTCTTACCCATTGTGCAGGCAAGCAATGATTTTATGGGAATCTGCGCTCAGCTTGCAACTAACTCTTCAGGCAAGGTTTCTGCCGGGAGCACAGAACTCCTTAGCAGATGTGTTAAGCAGACAAATCATGGATCCCCACGAGTGGAAACTGGATCTTCATGTATTTCAAAACTTGACAGTGTCATGGGGAACTCCAGACATAGATCTGTTCGCTTCTCCACTAAACCACCAGCTGCCAAAGTTTTGCACAAAGAGGTTTCATCACACAGCTTGGAAAGTGGATGCTCTTTCTTTCAGTTGGAAAAATCTTCATGTGTATGCTTTTCCACCTCTGCCTCTTCTTCCAAAGGTGCTTCTAAAGGTCAGACAAGACAAGCCAAGGATGATTTTAATAGCTCCAGATTGGCCTCGGCAGCACTGGTATCCATTACTGAGGAGTCTGGTAAGGAAGCCTCCATGGCCTTTACCCTTGATTCCACACCTGTTGTCTCAGAGGGACGGTCACCTGCTCAATGTCAAGCTTCACTCTCTTCATCTAACAGCCTGGCATATTCTGTTTTGAAAGACAGCAGGTCTCAACTTCCTCAACAAGTTTTAAATGTGATTATGGAAGCCAGGAGACCTAGTACAAGGAAAGTGTACGCAGAAAAATGGAAGAGATTTTTATTTTGGAGTGCAGCAAACAATTTGGAGAGTTCTGAGCCTAATTTGAGTGTGGCTCTTCAATATCTTACTGAGTTATTGGACAAAGGTTTGTCTTTCTCTTCCATTAAGATTCATGCTGCAGCAATTTCAGCTCACTATGATTGTGACCCACCATTGTTTTCGCATCCTTTGTTCAAGCAATTTCTTAGAGGGGCAAAGAATATAAGACCCCCACGTAGAGCTCCTACTCCTGCTTGGGATCTCAATTTTGTGTTGGAGAAACTTACTCTACAACCTTTTGAGCCTGCGGCTACTGCTGAATTGGAATACTTGGCATGGAAGACTGCTTTTTGTTGGGCATTACTTCTGCAAGAAGGGTTTCTGAGTTGCAGGCCCTTATGGCGGTAGAGCCTTTTTGATTTTTCATAAGGATAGGGTATCTTTACGTACTAATCCTTCCTTTATGCCTAAGGTGGTTTCTAGTGTGGCTTTAAACCAAACTATTCATTTGCCTACTTTTTATGCAGATCCCCAAAATAAAGGGGAAAAGATTTTGCACACTTTAGATGTACACAGGCAGTTGCGTTATTATTTGAGCAGGACTAAGGATTTTAGGCAGTCTCAGCAGTTGTTTGTTTCTTTTGCTTTGGGTTCGAGGGCAAGCCTGTGTCAAAACAAACTATTTCTAGGTGGATTGGGTTTTGCATTGCATTTTGTTATTCCCATCATGGCAAGGAGATTCCAGTTGGGATTAGGCCTCATTCCACTAGGGCTACTGCCACTTCAACAGCATTTCTAAGGGGTGGCAACTAAGGATATTTTGGAGGCAGCTACTTGGAGTTCAGTGCATACTTTCTCTAAGCATTATCACCTTCCTCTCTACTCTAAGTCTAGGGCTGGTTTTGCCACAGCTATTTTGCAAGGCATGTTGTCAGTTCCTGCTTCCTTATGATTTGCCAGCCTCCCTTACCTCTGCTTTGGGATTCTACCCAATAGTTAGGACTGCAGCAATGTGGAATGAAGAACATAGTACAGTTTTGTACCTACCATAAATGTAGATGTTCGAGGATCCACATTGCTGCAGTCCAATTTACCCTCCCTCCTTCCCCTCTGTGTTTAGGGGTGGTTGTGTAGGTGAGGTTATATTCTAGTACTTTTGTATATATTGTACATATTTTTGGTGCAGGTATGTTTGGAGTTTTTGGTTTTGGCCTTGTCTTTTCAGGGTTTTCTGACATCTGGGGCAAGAAAAGACTGAGGATATGACGTCGGTCATGCGCATTAGTACCCTGACGTACTGACGTCAGTCTAATGCGCCCTGACCGACGTCAGCCATATACTTTGGTATTCGGACCGACTGGACAGCGGACTACCCAATAGTTAGGACTGCAGCAATGTGGATCCTCGAACATCTACATTTATGGTAGGTACAAAACTGTACTTTTTGTATTATAATAAAGCTTTCAAATTGGGTGACTATTTTTTCATTTAATTTTATTTATTTAAATACATGACCCTTAAAAATGTAACTGATATGAATGGTAGAAAAGTATTATTAAATACTGCACTTTACTGCTAATGTGTTGCTGCAGGTTCACGTGTTTGCACTTTTGGTATGTTGCACAGGTCTGTGATCTTTCTCACAAGCAAAGGAATGAAGAAGTTAAGAGGTTGTTTAGACATCTGCCAAACGTTGACCATTTAACTGTTGGTAAGTGAAAACTCAAGAATATGTATCTCCTTGTGTGCATACATAATCTCATTTCTAACAATTGAAAGTGCTATTTTTGATCTTGAAAAGAACTTTTGGAGACATTGCAGTTGAAGGTAAAGGAACATCTGTTGGCTGCATAGATCTCTTTAATCCTGTGTGCAGTTGCATTGTTTTCACTGCCAACATGAAGCATCCCATGTGCTAAGTGGAGTAGGTAGATCAAATGCGCCAGTGTGCTAATTGCACTAAATAAGGATATCTGCTGTATTGTTTAGAGCTGGCCACTGCAGCTTCATTGTGTATGTTGCAGGGGCTACAAGCATGTGTTCATATATTTGGAACAATATCTTAATTTAATGCTGAAAACTAAATTTTAAATTTTTTTACAGGCTATCAAAATACCCTGCAACCCCCACACATTGCCTGCCTGCTCATTATTATTTACCAACTCCGAGATCGCGCCACAGTGGAGAAAGGAGCAGTACCTCCATCCCCGCTGTGCTGTAATCTGTCACAAAAAATAGTCCCGTCTTCTTCATTATTATGCCTGTGATTCGTTGTTTGAGCTTTTTTGGCACGATATTATGCTGATTGTTCATTAGCGCTACTAGAATAGTGTTAAGTCAATTTACACAAACATAAATATGCTTATTAACAAGAGTGAATATGATCTAAATTGGGGCTCACTCATTCCAACTGGTGCTTTTCCTTAAAGTGGTACGAGGTTAGTATGTCGGGGAATGTTTGATTTTCTTCCAAGCATGTTTAGACAGTTGAAAGAAAAGCATTAATAAATGATAATCTGAATTAGACCGGAATGTCTTGTTCCAGCCTGAGAAGAACTAAAGGTGAATTAATTATCCTGTCAAGGCATACATTATTTACTTACTATTACTGTTTTAGACCCATTTTTACAAGTCTCAGAAATATGACCAGAGTATGTGTTATTAGGTGAAATGTATAGGAATTTGATTTAAATATTTAGACTGGCCAGATGAGAATGTGCAAAACATGAGCTGTATATATGCAATACCACACTCCAGTTAAGACATCTAGAGGCCTTATCAGCTAAAGGAAATGCATTTTGTTGTAGTTTATTTTATTAGTATTAGTGTTTTCTTTCTTTGTTCATGTTTTACTGAACAATGGTAAGAACAAAAGATAATGCTCAGACTTGTAAAAACACAGGGCTGCATTCCAAGCTATTTATAGTAGCATTGTGTTACAGCAAGGCTGAAAGCAGATTAAGTCATAGCTAGATTGTGTAGTACTGGAATGTAGGATGAGTTAATATATACTGTGAACACATCATGGCAGTAACAGTATGACGAGCATACTCCGCTGGAGATCCAACCCACAAATGGACACATCACTGTACTAAAAATAAAAAAATAGCCCTAAATACAATTTAGGCATAACATTGTTGTAGAAATCATTCATTATTCTGTTAAAAAGAATGCAATCATGCAAATGAAGTGGGAGGTTGGTATAATTATTAAGGTGTTTACCTTACAAACACAAGGTGCAGGGTTTGATTCTTACATGGGGTAATTGGCTAGGCTTAAAATGGCCCACAAGGGCAGTTAGCCTGATACTAATCTATGAACCTATGAAATACTTCACAACCCAAGGATTTACCTGATAGCAATACCAGCCTCTAGTCTCCTTACCCTCAATTACTAGCATATACTTCAGGTCTCTTAGACTATTTTAACAAACCCATGTTTCGCTTCTGTCTCCTTTAATCAGCCCTTTTCACTTCCTGTCCACTACTTTCTACCTCCCCATCCATCTTCCACCCCACCATCTTCTTCTAACACAAATACTACTTCTAATCCACTCCTTTCAGTGTTTTTCCCTAATGTTGTTATATAAATATATTATAATAACTCTACTTCTCATAATATTTTATTATATGTACTTTTTATTCCATTATAAGTACCTTCACTTATAGTGTTAGTATTTCTGATCACTGTTTCACTGCTTTTCTTTGCTGTTATTTTACTTTCAGGCGGACATAGAACATGGTCCATTTGGATTAATACTTTAGCTTGATTAAGAAAGAATAAATAAAATACACTTGTCCAGATCCCCCAGGAAACACCACCACACCATTTTGGCATAAAACAACCTTTTATTATTCCCAGTTTATTAATCACAAACATAAATTTGTAATTGTAGATAATACATAAACTTCAGACTTAAGAAAATAATAAGTTGGCAGCATCACCTGCTCACTTCGATAACCAACCACCTTGTAAGATCCAAAATATAAAACACCAAAGGGGAGCAGAAGAGGGGTATCACAGCCCCTCTTCCCAGCCCACCAGCCTGAATACAGTCTGTTCCCCCTCAAAAAAACTACAATGCCTTCACCAAACTTTCCAAGAACAATGACAGGAGTTATTTGGGCAAGGACCCGTTCCATTTGCACAAGTGTACTCCATCATTCCTACACCACACTGGATCCCTGTCATGCAAATTCCACTGTTCAGTAGTATGAATACCCAAATGACATAACTGCCTTGAAAGCCTAAGATTAATGAAACACCGTGCATGAAAAGGCGCAAAACTAGTAACCAAAATGGTGTCCAACAATCAACTCACACAAAACGCCAGTTGCGCCTTCTCTGAACTTCCAAATGAGACATTTATTGATCAATGTACCTGGGTATGAAACAAATTATGTAAAATGCTTTTCCAACCATTTTCATTTGTAATAGGATATTGAACACTGTAAGACCAAAACCTTGACCAGACTAAGCAACCACTGTATTTTAAATAAATTTTAATACACTTTAAAAACAAAAAACATAGTACAACTAAGTGCTTCCGTCCTGTGTATGTAGGGACTTCTACAGAGTTTGAATAAACATGCCCATAAAGGCATTTTAAATACCAGCACCACCAATCAACATTTTCCTCATGTACAATTAAACAAACAATTGAAAAACATCATTAAAATGAGTTTTCAATTAATATACTTCAGAAAATAACTATATAATATATATATATAATATATATATATATATATATATATATATATATATATATATATATATATATAAGTATTTGAACAATGCAGTTAATACTATTAAAATTATTTTGTACATAACTACAGAACGCAAATATAAATATGTAGATGTGAATAATATGCATATGTGTTACTGATGAATATGGAAGTGTGGTTTGGAAAATGGACGACCAGGTGCGAGTATTCAGCAAGCTACTGATTTTAATTTTAATTCTGAACAGTGGTTAAAAGCATCACAAAATACATTCAACACAGGGGTAACTGTCCCTCAAGCAAGTATGAAATTTCAATGAACTGAGTTTGAACATAAACTTTTTTAAAAATATAGGAACCTACAGCTTGAGAAGGGTTATCTTAATGAATGTTTGAGTCAAAAGGGTTCCTAAAGGATTAAGACTATGGAAATTTCATGTGGGAATGGAAGTCCATTCATTTCTACATAAAGAGCTGTTAGAACTGTTTGATTTACTGGTTTGAAGTTAGTTGAATTATTAATTAAAGAGAATGAAAGGAAAATGATTTTTATAGTGTTTTTGTATCATTCATTTCATACCCAGGTACAACAATCACTCAATGGCTCATTTAGAAGGTCAGAGGAGGTGCAACTGGCATTTTGAGTTGATCACTGGATTCCATTTCAGTTATTAATGAAACGCCATGTGCGCACAATACTCATAAAATTGCCCGCATTCCTCCAAACCAAATGTGGCACAATTTCCAACCACATGATAATCATACAAGGCAACATACTCCTTAAACTGACGAAGTCCCTTATCACCTTAAACACTTAACTGCTGTTTTCAAATAACCCCTAAGTCATTACTTGCTAAGTGAACAAAAAAAATATGTGGGATACCAATCTTGAGGGCATACGTCTTCAAACTCATCATTGAGATGGTACACCTGAGTCCTCTAATACTATGCCAGAAACCCTCTCCACCCATATCACTGCAACCCCAGATCTCTTCCATCTGGCCCTAATCATGGCTTACTTCGCAGCTCAGTAAACATAGGAAAGGCCCAATATGACCACGTTCCTTACAATCATATTTACACTACTGGCAACATAATCTACATATCTAATACAAGATAAAAATGCCCCCGATGATTAATGCCCCACCCTCTTTATAACCTCCACAGACCTACTTTCCCTCACCAAATCTGACACTCTTCCCATACGAAAAGAATGGGTAGAAAACCTCTCACCTGATAACATACACATTGAAAAGCCTTCCTTATACACAAAAACTGATTGTCTCCTATTACCCTTCCAGTGAGCGATCGAAAAACTAAATCCTGCATTCTACCACCGTGTGATAACTGCAACCTCCTGGCTCATGACACTGGACACACGAACTGATCCCTAAATGCCCACAGCACAATCTGCTCACCCTTGCCCACCTGATCTGTTTTTGATCAGCGTAACCATATCGCTAGTGAGGAAGGAAATGTATCTACATCCTGAACCACTAATGAACCAGTAGCTCATTCACCCTAAAGGCTCCACTCTAAATCCATACTGACAAGGGTAACCCACAGTGTATAATCCATGGAATTCACTTTCAATAAATGCAAGCCAATCAACAACACCCTAAGGGCCTGCCTCATCATTGGCAACCATGTATCAGACTTCCTGCTATTAATCCAAACCCATCCTTTCAACATCTGGGCTACTGCCCATGATTTTGTCAAATCATCTAAATCCACCACCTGTGCTAATATGGTAGTAGCAGCCAAATCCACCTAATCTGACTGGACCTCCCTTCCCTTCATCCAAGCCTTAGCTAAATACTGCAGCAACAGCTTTACCGACAAAACTCTGTCCTTTTCAGGCAACTACGATACAAACTCATCAAATGCAGATAATGCCCTACCATATGCCATACTCGTGTAATTCACACACAGTTGCTGAATCAGCTGTCTCATCACTTCAGCATAACGTGTCACACCTCTTCTGGCAACATAACTGGTTCATCTTGCACCTCTGGGGCCAACTGATGAAAACTGGAAAACTGAAAGCTTGCCATCAAAACTAGCAAAAGTAACCTAGATTTGGATGTTTTTGACTTTAACATCTGCATCACTGTCATGCAATCACTCATGCCAAACCACTGAAGCCGTCCAAATGGGCATCAATTCCAAACAAGCCACATCCTCCTGCTTATCCTCCCAGACAACCAGCCAATTAACTGCAGATCATTCTCCGTTAAAATATGCCCCCATCCATCTTCCACCTGCAGTGTCTGTGAAAAACTGCAGTTATTCCTGATTGACCCAGTCTTGCTGCCAAAACGAAATGCCATTGAAATGGTCTGAAAAGGACAACCACAATTCCAAATCCGCTCACAGCATCAACAGCACAGTAAAGAAAGAACACATGCGCACCGCATGCAAATTAAACTTTGAGCAGTTTTATTAAAATTCAGTTTCATCATTACCATTGATGTTTGTGCACAATTAATTATATTTTAAGAAGCTGTGGATAATAGTCAGTATACTTATTAGTTACTTGGATGGAGTAGCATGTGGTACTTGTTATGAACTGTTTTTTTGTTTGTTTTTTTTTTTCTGTTCGGATATAGACCAAAGAGATTTCAGAGGCCTAGAATTGATATTGGAAAGAAGTAGGCTTGTTCCTTTGACTGTAAAATCCTACATACTTTGGAAACTGAGAGTTTGCTAATGCTGAGTGCTATACAATATCACTTTCAGCTACTTTTATAGAATTTTGTTTTGGGAACCCCAAAGCAGTATTTAAGCTTGTAACTAAGCTTTGATAGTGGTCATTGAATACTAGGTATCCAAGAATACTTTGCACTAGTCTATCCTCTTGTGCTACCATTGGGTAAAAAGCATTTACAAATAATTTAATCAGCTGCCTAAGGAACCGCCTACTCAGTATGCAACCTATTGTTGACTTAGGTACAACCAAACTCCTCTGAACAGGAAGTTGAATATCGTTTTTGTTTTTTAAATCACACTTTTCTTTTACTTGGCCTTTTATTTTAGTAACTGCTTAGTATACTTGCCTTCCTATAGTGGCTGTATGTGAACTTGGTTTCCATTGCATTTTTAGGACATGTGGTCTTCTTTAAATGTGTGTTGTCGCATTGCTGGCTGAATAATAGGTTGTTAGTAAGTTTATTATGGTCTCCCCTTAAATTAACTGTTAAATTACACACACACACACACACACACACACACACACACAGACATAATTATATCACAAAAAACGACTACACAAAACAGCAACCGTCAAATAAAAAAAATAATCATAAAAGTGTACATGCAAAATCTTAACTACTGGCATGCTCTTACCATTTTGACTGCCACCTACTTACAGCACACTAAATTATTTGTGCTGTACTATTTTAATACAAGTATTTCTGTAACTAGTTTATGTATTTCAAAGCTATTTTCCTGTTAGTAGTTCCATTCCCAGGTTATATCTTGTTCTAACAACTTTCATGAGGCATAGTTTTCACTGACATAGTTGCAAGTTGAAACACTGTGATTTAATGCAAGGAGCTTACTTAAGGATGACCTCTTAGATTAATGAGTTTTCAGAGTTTTAAATCATTTTGGATCTGTATCATGTTGTTCTCCTTTAATTAAAATGCATCCTGTTAACAGAGGTCAGTTAGATAAAAGTTATTTGAGATAAGTAGTAAAAATGTACACTTTCTATTCCAAGAAGGTTTTTTATTGCAGTTATCAAGCCTGCACAATTTGCAGTGTTATGATATAATGTCTGTCTGGGAACTAGACAGAAGTTGATAGTATGTTATATTTTTGTCTGTGTTGTCCAAGACACCATTGATCATATCGATGCAGACAACCTTAATATGTAGCTTTGAATTATTTCCTTGAGTGTTCAAATCTCTCTATTTAGTTTTCAGACTAAGAAACAAAAAAAAATGAAGTAATCCAAACAAGAATCCAAAAGGAGGAGGCAGGAGTGAAACCAAGATTCTTTTATTCATTGAGCACTTTTGCCTGAATTACATAGACTTCATCAGAATCTTAGTTTCACTTCTGCCGCCTCCTTTAGTTTTCAGAGTAGATTTCTGAGATTGATGTTATAGATATCGTGAGTGTCAAAGTATTAGGCTGAAATTTGGGACCTTCAGCCCTAAATGATTGAGCACTGTTCTCATCATTTCATGTTTGGCAAATTAAGTGAACAGCGGTTATGTTTTAATCCCACCAAGTAAAATAAAACACACATGGTGATGCTCCCCACTAGAAGGGTATGAAAAAGTTAAGGGACTATATGTTGGAACAGGAAATACTTTTGTTCGGGTGATACATGTATTATTTATGTACTGTAGTACTTGGTAAGTATCTTTACACAGTACAATACTTGTATTGTATGAGTATCACCTAATGGTGCATATCACTGATGTATTAGTGTATTGTATGAGTATCACTAATGGTGCATATCACTGATGTATTTAGTGTATTGTATGAGCATCACTAATGGTGCATATCACTGATGTATTTAGTGTATTGTACGAGTATCACTAATGGTGCATATCATGGATGTATTTAGTGTATTGTACGAGTATCACTAATGGTGCAAATCACTGATGTATTTAGTGTATTGTATGAGTATCACTAATGGTGCATATCACTGATGTATTTAGTGCATTGTACGAGTATCACTAATGGTGGATATCATTGATGTGTTTAGTCTGGTTAAGTTTTAGCCAGAATTGATTATATACTTAATTGTTTGTGATATTCATTAATTGCTCTCTTTAAATTCTAGGTAGTAAACCTGTCAAGGGCTGCTCTAATAATGTATGCTTTGCAAATTAGTTTTCAGAAATAAAACCATTGAACCTTATTTCTAAATGTATGGTTGTGACACTGTTATCTGAACAATCTCATTCTAATAGTAAATTGCAATTTGTTACAGTGTCATGGTCACGATGTTTAATGCTAGTCTTGGGAGTGTTGCAGTCTGTGTTTGAGGTTAGAAATGTAAAAGTTCATAGCTAATTACTTTGCTAGTTTGCTTAATAAGTCATTACAAGCCTAAGTTTCTTCCCAAAGGTGAGAATTAAACACTGTACCTTGTGTTTGTAAGTCTAACACCTTAACCATTATACCAAGCCCCAGTCTTTTTTATAAAGACTTAAAAGATGATGAAGACAGTGCAGTGACTGATACTGGACTACTGATGAAAAAATATTTATGTGCAACTAGTATATTATATCAGCTGTGTAAACTGTCATTATTGTGATCACTGCTTGTTGGGGCAATACTAACACATTTAAAAGCCATTTAGTTTATCTGGTTGTGTCATTTTCTCTAGTCATGGTGTTTTTTAACATCTTAATCATTTGCAAGCAGGCTCACAAGAATATAGCTGAAGAGAGAGTTGTCACAACTAGTACATATATTCTGAAGAAGCGTCAGCAGAATACAGTAAAGACCTGGTATTGAAATTTTGTTTCTTGAGGGAAACTTATAAAAATAGAATAGTGACAACATCCTTGGTATATCCTGGGCTTTCCAGTGATGTTCAGTTATAATAATTAATAAAAGTTCTGAAACAATATTGAAATAAAAGAAAGGGGTAAGAAAAGAACAACCTCTAGTGTGCTGGCTGGCTGTTTATTACCGATGTATCAGTATTTAAAGACTCAAATCATGACTAAACAGTATACTATGTTACCTGTGGAGAAATTGTGGCGGAATGTGAACAAAAAACCTGGAAAACGCAAACTGGGAAGTTGGCAATAAGGAGAGATGAATGTGCTAACTGCAGTGTGTATAGTTTGGCTTGGGTGCCTAGTAAGACATTGCAAATGGTAGACAGACAGACTAGACAGCAAGAATTTTTTTTCTGTGCAAGACAAATTACTAGAAATGCAGGACCAAGGATCTGTCCATATGGACAATACAGTCTCTAGTGATGCTGTCAAACACCATGTACATCTCATAGATTTAGTCCCTCACTTCCATCATTTATCAAGCATTTCTTTCCATTTCCCCATACCAGCATTATTGTTTGAGTCCTTGGCAGGCATTTTCAAAGCTGTGTCTCGAGCTATGCAACAAATGCTGAAAAAACTTTGTTAGACTTTTCTTTTCCAAATGAATAACTCATCTTCAGTTTTACAGTTCATTTACCAGTTTCGTGCAGCCTTCTCTCATCAAAAACTGGAGGCACTTTATAATTAGAACCTACCTCATTTCTTATGCATTCACTTCAGTATAAAATACATTTAGTTAGAGCAATTTAGCTTTCATTCTTGCTTCTTTTTATTTCATCAACAATATTGCAGTTCTCTGTACAATTCAGACTGCAAGCTGAAACTACTTCCAAGCCGTATTCCTCTCATTGCCTTCTCAGTCTCCATCTATAGCGATCACGAAAGCATTAACTCTGTACAAAAATATGATGCAGTGGTTAATGGTTATTGTCGATTCATAATACATGGTTCTTTATGAGGCTGTATTGTGTGTAGAGTTTGTATGTCCCCCTGTGTCTGCATGGGTTTCCAGCGAATGCTTAGGTTTGTGTGCAGAGTTTGCATGTCCTCCTGTGTCTGCATGGGTTTCCAGCGAATGCTTAGGTTTCCTCACACATACCAAACATATGATGTACAGTGAAGCATAAGTCCTTCAAACTGGCCATAGGTGTCAAAGGCTGGGTATGTGCCTGTTCAGCAGTGAGCTACATTCCATCCAGGAGTAGTTTCTTTGCTTTCCCCCCACTGAGGGGCCAGCATAGGCGGTAGCTCTCTGCAACCCTGAGTTGAATAAATGGACATATTAAGACTACATGTACAAGATCTATACAGCTAAGTAAACTTTAGCAAAAGCAGTAAAAAATGGCATCCTTGACTGGCTGATCAAAGTTGGCAAGCTGGAAAGTATGGCTTAACTTGAACCAGTTTTAGGTAATTCAGTCTTTGATAAGCAAAGGGTGTTACTACATTAGTAATGGTGCAATATACTGGCATATACGATAGCTCCTGTGACATCAGACGCATGCATTTGTTTTAGGTGGCAGAGGTTTACACCAGCAAGTTCTTTACTAAAAAATATAAGAATAATCCCTTTTGAGTTACAGGCATTCTGCATCCAGCAGCTGAATGGCAAACTGATCCAGATATTATTTTTGAGTTGCAAATGGGAGGAGCTTATAACAGCAAACACATGATCTCCCTAGCGTTATCTTATTATACGTACATTACATCAAGTGCATGGACTGTATTTTGAGAACTCAACTTATGGTAGTATCATTGACATAACATTGGCATCCAGAAGATGGGTAGTATTATAAATACTAAATTGAGTCTCACATGTCAGAAATCTGCCTCCTTCACCCAATGATTGCTCCACTTTTCATCCCCTGTAGTTTTAATGTAGGACGTGCATCATAGTTACCAGATTCATTAGTGCCTGAGATTCGATTTGCAAGCCAAGTATCATTAGAGGTGATGGGGGGATGGAATAGATATGGGGGTATTAGTACTGTTATTTATGCTACCATGTGGAGACCAGAGGACCAGGCTAGAAAATAGCTATACATCTGTCAGATAATTTGCTCTGCGTGCCTGTGGTAGAGACCATCAGAAATATCACTGGGGGAAAAAAATGTAAAAAAAAAAACTTCATAGTGTATAATGGTGACCTTGATAGTTTTAGCAAACTATCCTGCAGAAGTGCTGGGGTCTTGTAAGGCAGAAAAGGTCATCATTGGAGGTGCCTTATGAATGTGCAGTGATGTCAAGAAAGTTCCGAAAGTGAGCAAGCAAAGAAAAAAATGGCCATAATCTATTTATCCAGTATCTCCTGGAAGACTGTTTACTCCTTCTCTAATACTAGACATCTCTAGACCCTGTTCCAAGTGAGGATTTAGAAACCTGTAGATAAAGAACTCGCATTAAGCCTAGTCCAGTGGCTCTACTCGACAGAGGCACTGGGAACTAAGGTCGGGTGGCACGATAAAAGGGTAATCTTATGGGCGAGGCTTGCAAAGGCTCCAGGGACATTAACCTAGTACACACCTATGAACCTATATAAAATTCACCCCGGGGATCACTCCAGTGGCTCTACTCGACAGAGGCACTGGGAGCTAAGGTTGGGTGGCACGATAAAAGGGTAATCCTATGGGCTAGGCTTGTAAAGGCTCCAGGGCCATTAGCCTAGTACACACCTATGAACCTATAGAAAATTCACCCTGGGGATCACTCCAGTGGCTGTACTCAAGAGAGCCACCAGGAACTAAGGTCAGGTGGCATGATAAAAGGGTAATCCTATAGGCTAGGCTTGTAAAGGCTCCAGGGACATTAGCCTAGTACACACCTATGAACATTTTGTCACAAAGAGACTAAAAGACTTCTGCTTTTTGACACATTTAACTCTATACCTCTATAGACATAATTTTCAACAAGGTAACAAGTATAGAGACACCCGAAGCCAAAAAAAATCCACGTAAACGTACTTTAATGAACCTCCGTTTTCGCCTCTACAAACATAGAAGCTTCATCAGACAAGTAAAAAGGCGCCAAATAACTCAATATAAAACATTTGCCACATAGTATGATGTCATTTCCTTAACAACAAACACAAATAATTAATGTTTTATTTAAAGGGCAATGGTTTATATATTAATACAAATTACTACACCCAGTTTAAAATTCTAAAACTAAACCACGACATTTTTTATGATTGTATGGTTGCTATGTTTTAAATAAAAATATTTCAAATATTGTAACTTTAGGGTTATAATATAAATATATATATGTCGTGGTTTAGTTTTAGAATTTTAAACTGGGTGTAGTAATTTGTATTAATATATAAACCATTGCCCTTTAAATAAAACATTAATTATTTGTGTTTGTTGTTAAGGAAATGACATCATACTATGTGGCAAATGTTTTATATTGAGTTATTTGGCGCCTTTTTACTTGTCTGATGAAGCTTCTATGTTTGTAGAGGCGAAAACGGAGGTTCATTAAAGTACGTTTACGTGGATTTTTTTTGGCTTCGGGTGTCTATACTCGTTACCTTGTTGAATATTAGTGTTTGTTTTTTGTTTCTCTATAGACATAATTTAGTATCTTTTGGTTGCAACATATTTGTCTTCTTTTCTGATTATTTTCAGCACTTGGTTTCCTTTTCATACAGGTGTTATTTTCCACAATGTTAAGTCTACAGATAAGAAAATGATACAGTTCAACTACATTATTTTCCAAGTTTGCACCATGCTTAATGGTACAGATACCTTTTATAACACATATATTAATCAGAAGTTGATCTTTATGCCAGTTTATGAACATATACAGGTTTTCCATATTTAAGCTTATTACATGTAAATGTTATGACCCCCCACGGTAGTGGTGCTGCGGTAGCGTTGTCGCCTCACAGCAAGACGTTGTCACGTTCGATTCTCAGCTAGAGCGTCTTCTGTGTGGAGGCATTCATGAATGGGTATGCCTTTGTTGAAGGTTGTGCGTCAGGACTGGTAACTCGACACGTAAAAATCCACTGCCAAACATTAGTGGACCAGAGTTCTGCTGTGGTGACCCCTAACCGGGATAAGCCGAAAGACACAACAACAACATGTAAATGCTATGACATAATATGAAAGAGCATATTGTAATGGACAAAGCTGCAGATGATGATTTGTACCTGGTATAGTATTGAGGTGTTCCAATTTTTATGTTGATTTATGACATATGCATGATTTCATTGTTTTTATAAGAATTTCATAAAGTTACCAATGTACAGAAAACTGCAGAAATGTGAGAAAGGGGCAGATCATGGTGGATAAACTGGCTCCTTACTCTATGCAATCTTTGAGGGTTATTTTGTCATAAAATGTTGTTTAATGAACTTTTTTGCCATTTCCCTTTTTTGTGTGTGCGCTTTGAATTCATCATGCCCAGCTGTCAAACACTCTGGAAGGAACACTGTCCCTCCACATGAATAAGCCTTAATTGACTTGAAGCTAATTTTGCAGGGTGGGGTCTATCATCTACACTCTGGCTCTCCAAATGTGTTATTTTCAAGGCCACAGTGACTTGGACAAAAAAATGAATCACTATACATTTGCCTTTTTGTCAAGGTAGTGTGACCTTTGCAGTCACTACAGAGAGTACTGGTGTGCACAACACTTTTATAGAAAGACATGTTCAGCTTCATAACACATTCTGTGTCTGATCCCAGACATTGATGAGCTGTTCCATGATCTCTCTGGCACTGTACCTTGGCTGGTGGGAATTAACTAAGATAACAACAAAACACCAGAAACCAAACATTTGCAAATAAATGGCATAGCATTACATGACATATTACATTACAGTGAATAAAACAGTTGTTACTGATTTTATTATTTATTTATTTTATTTTATATTTGTTGACCGGGCTAGTCTAGCTGGATACATATCCTTTTTCAGTAGAGGCCCGGGAAGAAAAGCTCCAAGTATGATTACTACATACAATAGTTAGAATAAAAAACAAGCTTAAAAAATACATTTTGAAGCACAAAATGATTATAAAGAGAGTACAAGCAATTTGAATGAATCAAAGTTACAAAGTCATGGTATGGGTTTTAAACAGCAATTAAGCAATTAGTTATAAGGTACAATCAGCACAGGTCCATACAATTTTTGACAAGAAAAGCAAATTGGCATGAAAAGCAAATTGACATTCACTTAGTCAAAGAGGGAGAAGAGAAGTAGGCTGGAAGATATAATAGAGAAGAGTTAGAACTATGGATACTGATACTTTGCAACTTAACCTGTATAGTTTCTGAGACTGAAAATAGTCAGATTTTAACAACAAAAATAATTTATGTAGAGGTAGAGAAAAATTAAAGTATATGGATACGTTATATATGTTTTGTTGAGATACTAAAATTCACCCAGGAAATCTAGACAACTAGCACTAATGCCCCTCCCAGCCCAATTCATCATTCATTTTCTAGCTTCTCTTTGGTTTTCATCATTTTGTTTCATTGAATTGCGGTTCAACAAACTGGCAACTCAGTGAAGTAGTATAGATCTGGTATATTTTATATATATATCAAATACATATACACACACACTGTAGATTATTTTTATATTTATATCTATATAAATATACATATGCACATGCATGTACTTGTGAATATCGCATATCCAGAGCTATATGTCATACTGTATGTGATGAAAGGAGATACTACAAGCCCAGCTAGCTGGACTTTTGTAAATAATAATGTCATTGGTGAATACCAAAATGATTTATATAAGATGCTTGTGTTACAAAACATTATAACTGTATGTCATGTGTATATCAAACTGCTTGCACAGATGTGTGTGTTGAACAGGGTATTTGCAAAAGGCTTGTGTTTAAAATGGATCCACAGTGTGCCCTACTGGAAAAGAACAGAAATGTACATACACTGCTGTAACTGTTTAAATGTATATATTTTAACAGTGGAAACTGGGATACAGGAGGTTAACCTCAGTCTAGTAAATTTTAGAAAAAATACCTGAAATTAAATTACTTTAT
The DNA here is from genome assembly GCF_019279795.1 of Protopterus annectens. Lineage (NCBI taxonomy): Eukaryota > Metazoa > Chordata > Ceratodontiformes > Protopteridae > Protopterus > Protopterus annectens. The sequence goes on from NC_056736.1 coordinate 530,985,173, forward strand.
GGCTATACAGCAACAGACACAATGTCTGTACTAGGAAGCTTTCTGTATTGTCTTTAGGGTGAATTAATTACTTGTCTTGAAGCATGAAGGAATGCAATTGTTTTAGGACTTCCAGCATCTGCCAGAGATCTGAGGAGAAGCCGTTGTCTATGTATTTTTACAAGTAAATGCTAAATGCTACCAGCTGCCATCAATGATTGTTTTAGGCCTGGGAACTAAAAGTCAGATGACAAGAAATAATGTCATTCTGGAAGCTATCCCAGTAGTACTATTTTAGATATTAATTTGAGAATACTCTTAGTGGGACAGAGCATTCTGAATTCTGTCTTTTACCTGACAACAACTAGAAGATCCATTCACCACCTCTGCCTTGTAAGTTCTTAGATTGTAGAAATTTTCTTAAATACAGTCAGGAATATAGTAAAGCTTAGTTTAGATGTTTTTCTTTATTTATTTGAGATTGTCCTGCAATGTTGTTTTAAATATTTCCTCTGGTTTTGAACTCTGATGTCACTATGAATATATATTTAGTATTGTGTTATTCTTTTATTATTTATTAGTAAATATAGTTAAATCTTTCATTGTGGCTGATCTGTGTAGATAGCTAAGTTTTTAGGGTACTTGCATATTTATTTGGTGATACTGAGTGGGCCACTCCTAATAGCCTTGCTTTTGGTCAAACTACCATTTGCATTAATGTTACACAGTAAGATTGGACACCCTTTGTTCTTCTTCTCTTTCAGCTGTTCCTGTTAGGGGTCACCACAGCAGATCATCTGTTTCCATTTCTTACTGTCCTCTGCATCTTGCTCTGTCACACCCAATCACCTGCATGTCCTCTCTCACCACATCTATAAACCTTATATTAGGCCTTCCTCTTTTCCTCTTACCTGGCAGCTCCATCCTTTGCACCCTTTTCCCAATGTACTCTGCATCCCTCCTCAGCACATGTCCAAACCAATGCAATCTCACCTCTCTGGCTTTGTCTCCAAACCATCCAACCTGAGCTGACCCTCTAATATACTGATTCCTAATCCTGTCCATCCTCATCACACCCAGTACAAATCTTAACATTTTTAACTCTGCCATGTCCAGTTGTGACTCCTGCCCTTTTGTCAGTGCCACTGTCTCCAACCCATATAACATAGCTGGTCTCACTACCCTCTTGTAGACCTTCCCTTTCACTCTTACTGGTACCCATCTGTCGCAAACCACTCCTGACACTCTTCTCCATCCATTCCACATTTGTTAACGGCCTTAAAGTAGCCAATAAGGAGTTGACTGCTGGCAGTGATAACTACCTTATAGTCTGGGCAGAAGGGAGCATAGCTAGTAAACCTGTACCAGCCTTTTGCAGGTGTGTGTGTGTGTGTGTGTGTGTGTGTGTGTGTGTGTGTGTGTGTGTGTGTGTAAATCAAACCTCAAAGTGTGTGTGTCAGCTACTTGGGCAGGGACAAGTAGCACTGGTTAGACAGAGAGGGTGCCTGAGGTCTTTGTTTAGTCACTCAGCTGAGATCTCAATTCTATAGCTGTGCCAGTGGGGAGTCTTATTGGGGATCTGGAGGAAGAATGAGAAATCAGCCTCATACTAACTGTGGTCTCTGTGTGCTCTTAAGGAAAATTGCACTTGATGCAGAGAGCTGCATCTGGAAATACTGTGTGTGTACCCGTTATCCTAGTGAACGTCCCCCACAAGTACCAGTGGTGAGGACTGAGTCTCCTTGATTACTGGTCCAGTGGGGGGGCATCACACTATAGATTAAGTTTTATAATGCCCTGTAGTAAAGAGTAATACATTCTTCTTTTCTATTGATTGCTTCTGTTGCATTGGAGTGTCTCTCCTGACTTTACTGCTGCTTCCTCGCTTTGCTCAAATTTGTATCATTTTGTATGAATACCTCCAAATCTCTTTCTTGCATTACTTCTGCTCTCTCTCCAATTACATCCAATTTTTTGAGTTTTTCCAAATCACTTTTTCCATATTTTCATACCCTGCCAGACTTCTAACAATTCTGCTTGACTGTGAGCTTTGTGGGAAAGCCAGGATCTTATTTCTGGCCTTAAAAGCCATGAACTATCTAAAGGCTCCAGCTAAAGAAAAGGATCAATAGACTATTCAAATTATTCTTGGGATGAATAAATGTTGAGGTGCTCCAGCTCAGTGACAAGTTACACCACAAGGGCTGATCTTGCATAGTTAAAAAAGGTGGCTGAAAAACAGATATCTTAGCTGTCCCTATTTTAGAGCATGACTCCTATTTTCAGGCATGATTTACCTCTTCAATTTTCTAAATCCCCTCCCCAGATGTAATTTTTGAAGCTGTCTAGTACACAGAAAACTACATCACATGACCTACATACTAGTGACGAGGTCTACACATCTTACATCTATCTTTTTCTGAAGCAAAAATCAATGAACTTGTATGGCAGAATTTTGCAAAAAGGTCATTAAACTCTGGAGGTTTCCACTGTCACTTTGATAATGTACTTATATTTTTCCATCATTTTTGTCACTCTCTATATTTTCAAAAGTGTTTCTGAGCAGTATATTTGCTTCTGCTTGCCCTAACTCAGAAATGTGTTTTTACTGTAAAACCTTCAGGCTGGATTAATACATTGGTAATACTAGGGTTCCATTTATTTGATCTAAATACACGTGGTCAAATTTGACCTGTTTAGCATTACAACAATGTTCATTACATAAATCGATGAATATGCATTGTAAAAAACATGTATTTAATGTTTTAATAGCAGTGTACTGGAATCTTTCCTTAGACTAACACTGAAATTTGTATTGTAGTCTGTTGGTGATAGCAATGTTAAATGAATCTAACAAGAGTCACTTACACTGTTATCGGTATGCTGTGCTGTGGGTGTTGTGTGTGAGATTGCACACAGTATATTATGGGAATTTGCCCTTTTTCACACTGTTGTGCGTCTTGAAGTTGGAATATATGATTAGCAGGGGTTGTGGGAATGCAGGGGTCTTGACCCTCTGCAGAAACACTTATTTTTGATGATGATTTTTTTAGTTTTAGATTAATTATGTCAGATATATTCAAATGTTAAATTAGTGAATTTTAATGTTTTTTTTATAGACCCTAATTCTGTTCTTTTTCATGGCTAGCTTCATTAGCCATCACAGACTCTGGAGGAAAAGGATAACCATCTCAAATGTCTGCATGCTTCTCCTGTACGAATAATAGAGACCATGACTATCTATGGTGCTTCCATTGCTTTTAATCACCACATAGTTAAATGGCTTTAAAGACGAGCTTTCTGTGATCTGTGGAGCAGCACCACTGTAGATAATTAGATTTTATAAATCCAGGTCCCTTCAAAACTTCCTCATACTCAGACCTCCGCTGTCTTTCTCACCCAGATATATAGTTCCAGGCTCTTCCATTTTGTTCTGTCCCAAAAAGTACTTAATGTAACTGTATTAGACTAAAGAGACCAGGTCACATATTCCTGAGAAGAAATCATGGAGAGTCACACCAGAGCTTGTATCTTAAGCATCAGAGTTCCTTAATCATAAACAAAAACTTATGGTAACTCAGCACTGTATATTGGCACAGCTTTAGATAGCAAGTAATTGTACTGGGTAACCTTTCAAAGACATTTACTTCTATACGCAGACTGTCACAGCAGCAAATCTTATCGAACATTATTTGTTTTACCTCTCTGGTAGTCTGAGGGTGTACACTAACTGTGACTAGGGTAGCAAGATTTGGACAACAAAGTTTGTATATTTACTATGTTTGGATGACTGAGTAATTTAGGCTGGAACTTTGTATTATGCCAGACCCATATGCACTTGGTTCTGCATTTGCTAGAAATGCATAACTGCTTTATCATTTTCAAGAAAAAGTAGATTAATGCATAGCTTGATACAGAGAGAATGGGGTGTAGGTTATAGGGACTCTGGTAAAATGCAGACTCAGAATATGTGAAGCTTCTACTTAAGATTCCATTTCAGATTATAGGAAACTCATTTTTTCACCGCAATTCTGTTCCTTGGGTTTTGAACATGAGTACAATCCAAAAAAAAGGGTTTAAAAGTAGGATGCCAACATTTCAAGAAGTATGAAGCCAATTTTAATTTCCCCATAATTGAGATGGCATGTGGTCTGATGACTGGGAAACAAAAATTTGAAAAAAGGAATTGGTGTCATTCCCCAGTATGGTGGCATTCTGCATAGAAACCAGATTTATGGATGGGATCTGTTTCTATGTAAGGTCCCATTACAGAATCTCTGGACCCAGGATGAGCTTATGCAGACATGACGGCTTCTGTTTGATATGGACCCTGTGGAATGTCAAGTTTTCGAAGTATTGTTTTTAACTATGCAGACCCCAAATATATGATCAATAAATACTTTTATTCAGCACTGCTGATTCCACAAGACTTGCACATTTTCTTCTCTCTGTCATCTCTAAAGGTCATCTAATCCAAAAAAATCCAACATTATTGTGGTCCTGGATATATATACTGACCCGAAATCCTCCTCCTTTTTCCCATCCCCACACACACTGATAGTGTCCGAGGGTAACCTCACTCTTTGAACAGCACCTACCTTTAGAGAGTATATTAACAAGTGCCCTTCCACCCAGGACAGATATGCCCACCGTTGCCCCTACCTCTGAATCAGTCGCCCAAGCTGCTAATCAAACCCTGGTCAGCTGGGCCTTAGTCAGGGCTTTATTTCTCCATACCACAGGACTGGCTTATAACAAAGTTACTATTAAAAGATGACAAGAGATGGTGCTTTACTAGGAATCTTGCGCAACAGCACTTCTGTTTACTGTGTGGGCGGTGTGAAGACAGGGGAAGAGGATATTAGACTTTTATTGTAGCCCATCTGTTCAGGAACTACACAGTTAAAGACAGTGTTTCTTATCAACGCTCAGCAAGTCGGGGGGGGGGACCAAACTGCACTGCCAGCATTTCATAAACTTCCTTAGGAACTCTGAGAGCTAATGCCTTGACTGTGAACCAAGTGAACAGGCATTGGCATAAGGTGCACACTTGGATGCACCTCTCATACTAGATCTCCAGTGGAGGCTGAGGATTTGTAGAGGGAGTTCTCTTAAGGAGGTGGTAGCAGCATCACACTGCTGCCCCCGAATGTTTTTTTCATTTGTGCCCTACATTCCAGTGGCAGGATGATATTCCAGTATGCCCCATTGCATATACTTCCCAAAGACATTATGGGTGCATGTTGACATATCATCCTGCCACTAGAATGCAGGGCACAAATGAAAAACATTCGGGGGCAGCAGTGTGATGGTCCCTTAGGATCCCCAGTTCCTTCACTGGCTGCAGATGTGAATTGAGATTAATTTACAGGAGGCTAAGCTGGGTCCTGTAGACCCAGTGAATGAGAAGAGGACTTGAGCAATCTGTCAGCTGCAGGAAGCCAAGAACACACCATAAAAAAATGCACGGAGTGTGCAAACAGTGATTTTAATGACCTCCGACAAAAAGCAGTCATCCAGATTTTGTCCTTTAATATTATTAATTTCCAAGGCACTCAGAAGAGCAAAACAATATCTTTGTCTATTTTTGCATCCTGGTTAAAGATAATAATACTGAAGGCTTATAAACAGAGAGCAGCAACCTTCCAACCTGGTTTGATCTTGCTTGACCTGTTTAATCTGAGCCTTGGGCAGAATTACTTGTGCTCTTAATCCAGGGCGTCTGCTTAGTAGAACTATAATCTGATTTGCATATGTTTATAAAACATAGGTTAAAAGTGGACACAGATAAAGCATATATATTTTCCATGGCTGATATTTATATATGCCTTGTGATAACTCCGTTAGTTACTTTGGCATGCTGGAAGAGGATGTGTCTACAAGATATAAGATGATCTGGCATGCATCCGGGATCATTGAGGAAGTGATAATATACACCCTGATTATGAACAAATAGAAGCTGTAAAATGATGCACACCCACTCAACACTGCCAGATGAGTAATGTTCCAGCATTATAAAACTAGTTTATTGCATGGGCTAATAATAGAGAGTTGTGGATATTTGACTTAAACTTGTAACTGTAAGCAAATGCTGGCATAAAATTCTAAAGAGGAGGGTTGAGCATTATATATCAGCTCCAAAGTATATTTTTCTGACATGTAATCCATATAATTGTTGACATATCTAAATGTAACCTTTAGAAAAAGCTCACAGCAAAAACATGTACATTTTTTTTTCTTTGGTTCACTTTCATTTCCAAACCCCAGCCCATGTTAAATGGGGATATTTTAAAACATTCTGAGGGCAAATCTCAGAATAAGTTTGAAACATCTTCTTTAGAAGACAAAGATGGGAAATGTTTACTGTCTCACAGCTCACTAACAAAGAAATTTTTATTTATTTATTTATGTAACATTTGTTAACCGGGGAAGTCTGACTTGGAACGAGCCAATTTTCAGCAGAGGTCCAGGGAGAACTCTCCGGATGCATGCCTTTGTAAAGTGGGAGGAAACCCACACGAATGCAGGGAGGACATGCAGACTCTGCACAGACAGAACCCCAGCCGAGAATCGAACCAGAAAACAACAATGTTACCGCTGCACCACTGTGCTGAAATTGAACAGACATCTCACAAAATGCCCAAATATAACTGCTTAATATTATTTACAGTACATGAAATCTTATGATGACATACACTGTATCAATGGAAATGCAGAAGAGGTCAGCAAAAGGTTTGTATCCTGCACTACAAGTCACAAGAATGTCTGTAGTACTGACAATGTATCATCAGGACAAGGGACCATCATGCAGTTACAAAACTGATATACATATCAGTCTCAGACTAGCTGTCTGAAAATTTCAAGACAGTAAATTAATGAATGCCTTAAAAGGAATGTGTGGACTTTCAGCTCTGCTTTTCTTGTAATAACAGGGATTACATATTCTGGCAACATTTAATTTTCACAAAAGGTGTTGTAAAACACAAAATATGAAACTATATAGCAGTCTTTATTGCTGATATAGAACATTCCTCATCACTGAAGAGGGTAATGTGACGTTTGGATAGTAGGTTGTACCATAGTTGGGGATATTAACTTAACAGAGCATTGATTTTCAGTTTGTTAGAATTACGGAAACACTAAATGGTAAAAAAAGAAGGAAGAGGGTATTCTGACCCAACCTCTTCACCTTTTCTGTCTTTATAACCTTGGAATTGTTTTTAGAATTCATACTGTTCACAAACATAAAATAACTATTTAACCAGAATCTCACTGGTACTATACCGTTCAACCATAGTGAAACTGTTACAATAGTACTAATTTGCACTATTAACTGTACCTAACTTCCTGTTTATTTAGATCTACATTAACTATAAATTAAATAAGGGGAAGAATATAGCGTTAAAAATTTCAGTGTTGATTTGGTGTGGTATAGTGTTTCCTGTGTGAGTATAATGCAATAGTCATTGGGATAAGTAGTCTGTAGGACTATTACTATGTTTAAAGGCATGGAAATGTGTCTGCTGGTAATAACAAGGTTAGCAGGGAAGATGTGGCTAATGGCAAAACAGCATCTTCAATTTATTATATTTATACAGATTATAAATGATGTGTGTGTGCCTGTGTGTTTTTACATCACTGACTGAATAAATTGGCATATACTACATCGACCACAAATGGTCAAACTCAAATAGTCGGGGGGGGGGGGGGGCACTTTGTCCCCTGCACAATCTTACTCATGTGAGCTGACTCTAACTGTAACCCTAACTCTACTCCTGTCTCTAATCGTAACCGTATGCCTTATCTAACTGGAAATGCTTTCCCTAACAATACCATTGCACAAGGCAAAAGGACACAGAACACACAAAACACAAAGCATGCACAACACTGAATCTGTCCCCTTACCTAACCCTTACTGTAACCTGCAAACAGCTAAATATTCACACCAACTACTGTATCAATTTCACATCTTCGCAACCACTTTTTCATTGAAACAATAATTTTTCTGTGCACTCCTACTTAGCTACGCTGTATAAAACTAAATTCAACCTTATGTGATTCACACAAATGAGCACTCATTCATTTGCACATTCCCTCTTTTTTACACTTGAAAAAACTTTTCTTCTAAAGGTGCATTGTACCTTTTGAGTTACTATGTGTGCATATATATATATATATATATATATATATATATATGTGTGTGTGTGTGTGTGTATATATATATATATAATTTGTGTGTGTATCTATGTATATGTATATATGTGTGTGTGTGTGTATATGTATGTGTATATATATATATATATATATATATGTGTGTGTGTGTATATATATATATATATATATATATATATATATATATATATATATATATATATATATATTAATCCATTTCTAAATACTGTCATTTCAGTATCCTGAAGATCATAATACATAGACTGGAATGCCGAAAGTTCACAATATTGAAAGTTTAAAAATACCGACGCCCATAATACTGAAAGCGTAGAGTATTGAGTGTGATAACACAAACTTAAAGTGCCAATATTGGAATCCTGATATTACCATAGGAAGTCTGTATTTGGTGTTTGTAAATGAGGTATGTGTCTTTAAATTTGTCTAGGAAGTATGTGAACAAATATGGCGGACGTTTCGTATGCTCCTGACAGTAGTGGAAGTGTGTACAGTACTGTCAGGTAAGACACAGGTGTATTCATCTTTTCCCCACTGTAGTGTGATCCCGGAGTTGTTTATATATATATATATATATATATATATATATATATATATATATATATATATATATAGTTGGGGGCGAGGGTGTAGACTGTAGACTCCCACTTAGTTGAGTTTTATATACTAACTCCAGTATCGCACTACAGTGGAGAAAAGGGCATGTATCTTTTACTTGCCTTACAGTACTCTACACAGTGCCATATATACTAAGTTCAGTTCAGTGAAATGAGTTTTCAGTAATTTATATTTTCAGAGATCTGGTTGGAGTGAAATTAAATTCAGTGAAATCAGATTCAATGAAACAAAGCAGACCCATCTATATATATATATATATATATATATATATATATATATATATATATATATATATATATATATATATAATGTGTATATGCATATTTATATACACACAACTACATATACAGAGTAAAAAATAAGTCTGTATTAGGTAGTAGCTCTTTAAAATGAAGAGAAGTATTGTTTTCCTTGTGGGTTCAACTGTTACTGGGAAAAGATTGTTTTATATATTGATATTATACCAATCCTCTAGAAAAATATGTACAAATATATACATTCTAGCTGTAATGTTCATATAGCATTGTCCTTTGCATACAATGATCCACTACAAACAGAAAAATATTTCAGAAATCCTTTTTGCGTAATATCTTGTTCTATTTGTTTTGTTCTGTCTAGCTATCTTGTAATTAACCCAGTCAATATGGAGGAGATGCCCTGCGGGAGGAATTTTGGTTGATAGTAAAAGCTTGATGGGTAAACTCGATTTTGAGTGTTGCTAACAAATTCTTTGCAGCAGTACCAAATACCCAGATATTAGCTACTTCTAGCCATGACGTAGGAACCTAACTTCCCACTCCGGCGTTCTCTCACTTTCTGGACCATACCTTCTGTGCATTAATGCACCTCCATACCAAGTGAGTGTAATGGGTGTGAAAGAAACTGCATTTCTGTCATGTGACAGGTGCCATTGTTCATAACCTGTTCAGTTTAACAGGTCCGACAGGCCTGTAGTGCAGCAGTGTGAATCTTGTAAAAGCCATCGGGGCAGCTACATCAGCAATATTTCCTTCAATTCTGTATTAGATAGTGGCCTCCTTGGACTCCTTTCCAATTATTTTCTTTTTTTTTTCAAATCTTTGTTTTTATTTTTTTTTGTTTTCATTAGACAAATTGTTAAATACAATATACAGTAACCGATGATAATACATTGAAAGTAAACCATTTCCAAAGTTAGATAAAGCAATTGTTCATTCTAGTAATAGATAAGTACCTTTAAAATTTGTTTTCTCAATATGAAGAGAGACAAAGATGAACAGCAGAACGAAATGAACAGACATATGAGAAATATAACAATATTAACATTGTTAATATACAATGTAGCTTTTTACACAGTCAGAATGTATTAGATAACTATACAGTGTTCTAGAATACAGGAAAAACAAGCAGAAAAACAAATATTTACAAATAGTGCTACAGTATAATGACAAGATTCCAATTATATTTAATAAGACGTGATAATTCTTATCTTTGTATGCATCTTATATACAGTTAACCATTAGAGAACACAGCAGAATACGACTCTGAGGAGGAGGAGACTGGTGGCAATACTACTAAAGGACAATAAATATAGAAAAACATTGTTTGATGTGTTAAGATGCAATCAAGGGTAATACTCTACAACCTGAGGTATTTCAGGCGCTTATTAACATTGTTGGTGGTTAGTTTGAGATAAAATATACTTAGAGGCCATGTTCTTCAAGTTACCCCAATCTAGTTTAGAGTGATCTAACCAGTTCTGTGTAATATAGAGCTTGATTAACATGAAAAGAGATCAAGTAGAGAGGGTATGTACGCATGGCATGTATGAAGTATAGCAAATTCCCAGGAGAGAGTGGATTTACCATAGCCCATTTTTTAAGTTTGATCCTTGGGGAATTCCATAGATTCTGAGCATGTTTACAGTACCATAGAATGTGTAGGAGGCCAGCTGTAGCTGTGGGGGAAAAAGGGAAAAAGGGTGAAGTGTTAGGGAAAAAAAGAGTTTAAATGTTCTATAGTATAGTAAGCATTATTTTAATCATTAACTGGGTATATAATAGTTTCTTCAAAGGGGCAAAACTGTTCGTGTGGTTAATTGCTTGGGAGAGATGAGCATCTGTCAGGTCAGGGTTTTTGTTTCTCCAGTATTGTGCAAATGTAATAGAGGATTAGTATCTAGCTCTAGAGCCTAGTTTGTAAGTGATTTGAAAGCATCTTTTTGATTTTTAGACCTTTCAGAATGCATTGCACCAAGTAAAAGCCACACTTAGGCTTCTGTGCCATCTCTTCCACCATCCTCTCAACCTTTAACTTGGTGGTGTGATAAGCTGACCAGGTCCCTGGCACCTAAAATAAGCTTAGTTTAACCCCATCCAATGCTGAAGACCACCCACTCCCTTTGAGTGCTGCTCCATTGAAGGAATTCATCTCCAACAACAGTGCAGTTATTGAATAACATGCCTGACACCTAAAATAAGCTTTGTTTAACCCCAGCCAACACTGAAGACCACCCACTCCCTTTAGGAGTGCTGCTCCATTGGAGGAATTCATCTCCGGCAACAGTGCAGTTATTGAATAACGTATGTGATGTTGTATATGTAACTAACCCTGTCCTTACTGACCTTATTTGTGCCTATTTAAGATATTGCTCCTGGTCAGCTACAGCATATCACTGTGTACCCCTCACCCCATGACCTCAGTTCTCGTTGGCTATTAAGCTGTTCTCCTCCCTACCTACCCTCATACCTAGCCATTCTCTCTGCTAGCTCTTCCCCTTAGCTTAACCTATCTGTTATTGTAACTGCCCCTCATACCTCTACCTATTTCTTTTGTCTGGCGTCTCACTGACTTCTTTCATCCACACAGTTTCTCAACTCACAACCCCAAACCCAATGCCTCCACTTTCCCTACCAGAGTCTCCCTACTCACCTCCCTAGCCTAGCTCCCAGCTTAACCTCCCCTTTCCTTACCAGAGTCTCCCTACTGACCTCCCTAACCTAGCGACTGCCTAATCCCTCCGCATAAATTTGTGCAAAGGTAACAAAGTAGACAAAAATACAATAGTTAACCATTAAACCCAAAAGCATACCTCTCTTTTATTGCATTACTTACAATTCTCACTGATTGGTTTACCTCAACAACTCCTGCTCCTCCGCTCTGTTCTTTGCGCTCACTCTGATTTCCTACCCTACCCCCATTCTCACCCACCCCATATCAGTTAAAATTATACCTACAAACCATACCCTCCTTCAATTACCACTCCCAGCCACTGAATCACTTCAAACCTACCATCCCCCATAGCTACAACAAGATTGCCAAGTTTGCTACTGATGTCTCTCATAGATCCCATCACTGTCTTACCATCAAGCAGCTCAACTGGCTTGAGCTGCCCCAATTACTGCTACTTAATCAACTCTCCACAGCACACAAACTTTACTACTTGCCTGACAAAATCCCAGCACTACAGTATGTAATTCAGCCTTACACCACCATCAGAACCTTAAGATCTAGTAAGCAAAATCTTATAAATGTCATCAAACACAAAAATGATGCCAGTAAATCTCTCTTTGCCTGCACTATAGCTAAAATCTGAATCTCATCCCCAAACCAGATAATGTCCACAACCTCTACTTTCCAATTTAAAAGAAAATCCTCAAAACCCACTATTCAAACAACTGGCTTTGCTCTTGCAACTCCCCAGGTTAATCCATACCTCTGCACTGTTCCAAGAATTTTGCTAAGGATCACCTGTTTGTTCCCCTTTTTGCCCTGGTATACATGTTCTACCCCCATCATAAGGACTTTTAGAATGCACTCCTATCTTAGTACACTGAAAGATGAAGAAAAAAAAAACAAGAAAAAAGAAATGTTGTATAATGTACTGTATATATTCCGTATAGCAAGAAATTGTTAATATCTACTTATTATATGATTAAATGTAGACTTGTATGTATCCTCGAATCCTCACTTATGTACTGTACTGTTATTTGGAGCTTTTCTCCCCGGGCCTCTGCTGAAAATGGACCTGTGTCCAGTTGGACTTTCCTGGTTATCAAATGTAAAATAAAATAAATAAATAAAATAAATAAAATAAATGTAGCCACGTTTATTTCTTCTTGTAACTTATTTGGGAAGCATCCTAAGGTAGAAATTAATTCTTTGATTTGTCTCAAGATCTTTCCAATTATTTTCTAAGCTTCCAATATGGAGAGGGCCTGTACATTAGATAAAATGTTGTGTGTAGCAGCTGTTGATTAGAACAATCTAGGCCAGTGCTACAAACCCTAAGATTCTTTGCTTTATACAAGAAAAAGTTTCTCCTGTGCAGTCAGGCCTGAGTTTTCTTAAATAAAATTATCGTAGTTGTAAGTATTACCATTCACTCAGGTAATTCACTTAGTAAGATCCAGGTTCTGCTCAAATGTTAATGCCTCTAGACTTGGTCTTCCCAGTACTGTATTATAGGTACAAAGCACCATATTGTCCTGTTATCCACTACATCCTTGAGCAGTACCAATAGTCAATCCCAATGTCAAAATTCTAGTTGGCAGCCTTTTAATTTCCCAGCTAGTCCTACTGACCTGTCCTCTGTAACCCAGTGGACTCGCACCCTATCGTTCCTACGAGTGTCCAGTACTAGGCACTGAATGCAGAGGTCTTGCAAAATGTAGACTAGCCTAGGCATTTGCCTAGATTTGACAAATGAGGTAGTCCGTACATATGAAAGCCAGACATTGAAAGAAATGCTGCACTCCACATGCAGTGAATGCACCACTTTGTGAAAACATGATTCTGGTCTTCTTCCTAATGTGAAAAGTTTCTACAAAAAAAAAAGAGAGAATTTTGGCAGAATGAGCATTTTCACCACTCTGTAAAAGGTGTTTAGTTTCAGTTTAGTTGGTTCTGTGCTGTTTTGGTGGATGTCCATGCAAGTGACGTGTGTTAAGGGCTACTTCTGCACCGACAAGTACTGGAATATTTGCCTCCTACAGTGACCTAGGAGTCTTGGGATGATATTTTAGCATTTGGCTCCATGGGGCATGGCTGAGCGCTTGTATCAGGTCTTTGAGTACTGGAGAGGTCCTTGGTCAAGGTTATGGCTGCTGGATATCTCTGTTGGATATGATGTAGGTTTGCAGTCTTATTTTACACAGGCATGTGCATCTTTTTATTTATTGTCAGCTTATTTAATTTTCACATAATCTCATAATTTCTGGCACAGGATATGTTTATAGAAGGGATGGTATAGGCAGGAAATTTTTTAGGTTTGCGGCATTGTTGTAAAATTTTCTTCCTTTTTGCCATTGTTTATGTAGGTAGCCTTTTCTATGTTGCTGTGTGAGGGAGGGATTTTTTCCTGTTGAAGTTGGGATTTTTACATCATTTTGTATTTACTCATTTTATTCTTAAGTGTTTTGTGTATGTGTTTTTGGGGGGTCAATTCTTTACTTTTTTAGGGATGGAGTTCTAAGTGTTTTGATCATTCTGTCCCATTTTGCTTGACTTTCTAAAGAGACTATGAGAGTCTATGAAGGCTTATTTTTTATTTTACATTTTTAAATATATTTTCATTTTTGTTGTATTATTCTGTTTTATATTAGATGATGGTTTGGCAGGTAGGTTTTGTGCCATGGTTTTCCTGGCGCACAGGGTTATTTTAGTCATGGTTTCTCTTTGTAATGTTAATGCATTTGTTTTTAGTGTTTTTTTTCCTGATGTATTCATATTGTTTTGTGATTTTTATTATAGTGCTTTACAGAGTTACTGGTGTATTGCTTTTGTTTCAGTAGTGCAAAGCCTTTGTAATCCAGTTTAGTTAGGCTGAGTAAGTATTGATGTTGATAATGTGGCTGTAAGCTGTTGATGATGCAGGTATGGTGGTGAAAACTGTCTGATGAGGACACAGCGTTTTCAGTGTCATGTGCTGGTTGTGGTAATGCATCATTCTGCTAACCATCTATGGTAGATCTCTGGTTTCTATTTATTGTCTGAAAGTCTCTGTGCCTGGGAATATTGCTGAAAAGGGGTTCTTGTTTTTATTTGCTTTATGTACTATATAACATGGAAAGATATTACAGGCATTTATTTTTTGGGTCAGGGGGACAAACAGTTCAGAATCTGATTAATAGTTCTGCTGAATGATTAAATCATAGTTTGATAGACCAGGTTTATGTGGCAGTTGCTGATGTCTGTCTGCCATTTCTGTGCATCAGGCAGGGGTCTGGTATAAAATCCTGACTTCACTTATGTCCTATATATTTCTCATAGGAATGCTTCCTCTGTGGTCTCCAATTTGTTTTTGTTTTTTTCTTTAGTGCCCCACTACCTTCTGACTATCTCATGAGCTTATTGGTCCATTCATTTTTCACCATGTGCTCCCCATGAGATGAAAGCCAACCATGGAACTTTTATATATATTCAACCATTGAGGCATTTTATGGATGTGATCTAACCCCCTCCCCTTAGTGATGACATAGCCTGCACATCATTCCAGAAGGACCACTTATGCCCCTGATATGGAGGTATGCCTGCCCCTAGACTCACCTCCACAAGGCCTCCAGCACTGGCTTAGGTAGATCCACCGTACCACTCTACTGGGACTAGATTATCACAGGAGGAGTAGCCATCACTCTTTCTCCCAGGCAAGTAATCCAACATATGTCATGCACATTGTGCCCCTTTCTCTACCAACTTCCAGTGGTCATCAGGATTATAGTTGAAGCATTATCCCTCTGTGCCACAGGGCCAGGTTTTCATTCTCCAACATTGACTTCATTGCATTTCAGGCAGTTTGATTTAGGAGAGCACTATAATCTTCTGTTATGACATGATATTTTGCTTATTAGTGAAAACTATTTTCTTCTTATCTATATTTAGAGATGTCATGAATATATAAGTTCTAAGGACACACAAGGTGTTTATGTACAATTATCAGAAACTCTTATCTGTAGTATTAATTTCGGGTCAGTTTATTCTTTTGTTGTACTTTCTAGATTACTGGTACCGGGGAAACATTACTCTTCATATCAAACTTGCACATATTTTGGGTTGGCAACCTATTTTATACATGTAGAGGTACGTATTGGACTTTCTTTTCACTTTTCTGGATTGGATGATGAATAACTAATTGCGAACCCTATGAGGAATCTAACCCAAATGCCCGAGAACACTGTCTGGTTGCGTGCCTTGTTGAGAGTCCCACAGTAGATCAATAAAGGCTGAGGGAATCAAACCGTGGATTACAGGAAGCCACTTGTTAATAATAGCTCACAGCCTTAGTCCTCGGCACTGACTGACAGTAGTCTGACCCTGCAGGATTTGTTGTTAATCCCTTCTTGCTACCAGTTCACTGCACAACCTCTACTCTACAGATTTTCCAACTTTGTTCTTGTTTTGTTTCATCTTTCTCTTGTTTACTGTATGTATATTTTTGTAAAGTTTTATTGCATCTTCTTATCAAAACTAGCTTGAAGTACTTTTTATGTAAGCTGTTTGTATTTCTTTATGTGTTTTGTTCAGGGCCTTTTAGTTTAGGTTTTGGTTGAAAAGGTTCCTGTCCCTGTCCTCCAACCCAAATAACACACAAAAAATAAATACATAAAAAATCAGAAAGGTCAGAAGGACTACAAGTTGTGTACCTTCATTGTGTGCCACCATCACGGGTATGGAAAGCTTGGGCAGCTGCCATTAAAGTCCATGTGGTCTGTGGCTTGACATCTGCACCTGTTTGCATCTGTAGCATGTTGACAACATATACGCTGCACACCAGACACCTACAGTCTGGTCTGTATCTTTACCAGACTTTACAGTGCAAATGTAGACTGCAGGTATAAGACCAGTATTAGGTCCAACACCCCCCTCCAAGGGTATCCTCTGTTAGATCTTCTGCTCTTCCTGGGCTTAGATCATCGGCTGTTGCTGGGAGCTACCCAAATCCCTCATAGGATGCATTTCTGCTGAGGTTTCAGATGTGCTAATGTTACTCCATCCCAGTGGTACTTTTGAGGTAAGATGCACTTATGAGAGTTTATTGTAATAGTAGATCAGTTGGAGGGTTTTTTTCCTCACTGTAACATTTCTTCTCTTCCTTAGCCCAATTTGTTTTCCTGTCTTGATCCGTCCTACTGTAGTCCTAAGGTTTTTCTGTGGGAGAAAAGGAATGGTGGACATAGAGGCTACTACTGCAAGAGTGATGACAAGGATCCATTATCCAACCCCTCCCCAATCGCAGGCTGCTAGTATGAATATTTACCAAGGATGCTTGCATGTCAAATGTTTAGTCATTGTGCCATTACTTCTGCTGTCACTACAAGTACTGCTACTTCTCTTACTGGGTTTCGGAACAGATCTTTGTGATTTCCAGAATCACTGCTTTGTGGTAGTAATTGCACTGAGTGAGGTTGAGGGATTCTAGAATTTGTGAAATATGCAAGAGGGAATACTAGTGCAAACTAACTGAGAAAATATTTCTGAGATCTAGTTTTGCATTTGCAGAATTCTCTTGATTTCATCTCAAATTTTTGATCTGTTCATTGCAAAATTTGTGGTTTTCTGCTAAATCATTGAGAACTGCGGTCACAAAATCATGACATACCTTTGAATTTCAGGCTTCATATCCTTCATAAATTACATGCGTATGCAAAACCTGATGTCCTATTCCCATGTTGCAGTATTCATAATGTGGAAGATCCCCTTCTAGGTGACCTGAACGTCCAGCCAGTATACCAAAGACTCAAGCTACTGCAAGGTACATGCAATATTGCACATAGAACAGATGGTGTCAGCCATAAAAATTATGTCTGTATGTACCATCCTCAGAACTTCTCTGCTGCCAGTCCAAATGGCAACTTTCACCATTTGTCTGTTCACTGAAAAATTTTTCGACAATTCATAAAAGTGTCCTGTTCGAGAAAACCTTATTATGCTTTTGCTACTGCATGTTTGCTAGAGGTTAATGTCATCCAAGAAGGGCAAGTGGATAACTATGACCAGTGTCTTTTCTGTCTGGAGTCCGATGATGACTACAAGGCCTGTGCCATCTGTCAGGCGTTCATCCCTAAAACACTCCACGGTTGTCTCTCTGCCCTTAACATGTATCTTGAAAACCAGAGACTAAAGTGACTAGTGCTAGGTATGGAAGGTACTCCAGATCCATCCGGTGAGCCTCTGAAGAAAAAGGTGAAAAAGGTAAGGTCTGAATCTTCGGCTGCACCTCTGATCCCAGTTGTCTCTCTTGAAGCCAGTGAAGGCCAAGAGGTACATTCGGTGTGGGGTCCTCCTTCGGTGGCCCCTTCCATTGAGGTTTTGTCGACGTCAAGTTCAGAGCCTAGGCCTATGTCAGCCCTTCCCCCCCAGCCTAGGATAGACCTTTCTCTCAAGAGAAAGCACAAACAAAAACATGCGTCTCCTAATTAGGAGCCTTCTCCAGACAGGCAAGCCTTTTCTCAAGGGATTTTGAATGCCTACCTGGCACTTGGGCGTTCCACTTTGCAGCCACCTATTCCAGCATCTCCTATGTCCCCTCCACCTAGGAGTACATCTGCTGAAAAAGAGGCCTCTGAAGAAGATGAATCCTCTTCAGATGAGTCCCTGTCTTACTCCATTCAAATAGGTTCTCCTTTGGGATATACCTCCCCTGAAGTTGATTCCAGTGGCGAGGATTCTCCAGAAGTGGATATTACATTTGGAGAAACCATCACCAGAATGAGAGAATTCTTAAGGTGAGAAAGCTCCCAGGTCTCAGAAGTACAAAAGAGGTACTATGACCTCTTACAAAAAGATTCTCCTGCTCCTTCAGCCATTACACCTGTTTTGCCAGCTTTCCAAGATGCCTATCTTGCAACATCAAAAAACCCTGATTCACAACCTCCACCTCCTAAAGGTCCAGACTGGTTCTATAAGGTTCATGAAGACAGTAGTTACCTGTAAAAATGTCCTCTTGCAGACTCAGCTGTGAATTGTCTGTCTGCCGATAAGCCCACCAAATTACTACCCTCCACCAACCTCCTGCCATCAGATAAGGACAGTCAAATGATGGAGAGAACTGGAAAAAGGTCTACACCTCTGCTACTCTGGCTTTTAGGGCCATTAATTATCAGACACACATGTCTAAGTATGTTCTGGCCCTTCTTTCACAGGCCTCTAAATTGATGGTAGATCTCTCAGACTCTGCAGCAGAATCCCAGCTTTCTTCCCTCTTGGCAGTTTTATCCCAGGTTACCAAACATTCCATAAAATGCAGTTATGACACAGCTGAGGTGTCTGCAAGATCAGCAACACCTGGTTCTGTCCTCAGGAGATATTCCTGCCTGAGATTACAGCCTTTGCTTGAGGATTTCATGACAAAGCATATGGATGCACCACTGGGCAATACCACCCTGTTTGGTTCTAATGCTGCAGCCCTCTTCAAGTCCCTTCAAGAGAAAGGGAAAAAACTTCAGGAGCCAACACATATTTTGTCTCCCCAGCTCCTAAATACCACAGGAACTACCCTTCTAGGCCTAATTGTATAAGGAAAAAGACCTGTGCTCCTTCTCAGCAACAAGAAGGGCACACAAAGGCAGACACCTCCTAGGTCTCGGTCATCATTTGCTCAAAGGGCCCCCTTTCCATACAACCCAGGTAGTCTGTGACTACTTGGCCACTCTCTCAGTAATCCCTCTTTCTCAATGCCTTTCTGATTTACTTTCAAAATGAACAAGCAATACCACAGCCAAATAGGTCCTGTCTATTGTATAAGGAGGCTACTATATGACGTGGAAAACCACACCTCCCTTCATGTGGATTCCACAACCCCTAAAGGACCAGATCCACCTTTTTCCTCGAGTCATTCAAGACTTGCAAACACAAGGTACCATACAGGAAGTTCCCTCATTGGAAAGAGGAAAAGGTTTCTATTCCAGGATGTTCATAGTTCCCAGGAAAGATGGTCCTTGCAGACCAATTTTCGACTTGTCCCAGCTCAAGCTATTCCTTCAAGTCCCCACCTTCAGGATGCTCACCCTGCAAACTCTGTTTCCACTCTTGCTACCTCAGACTTACCTAGTTTCCTTAGACGTAAAGGAAACATACCTTCACATTCCCATCTACCCTCTATTCAGGAAAGTCTCACATTTTTCTGTTGCTTCCTCTCATTTTCAGCTCTGTGCTTTGCCCTTTGGACTCTCTGTGGCTCCAAGGGTGTTCACAAAGTGTTTGGCTCCTGTCATCGCCTTTTGCATACTCCAGGGAATTCTCAGATAGTCTTACCTGGATGACCTGCTCATTCAAGCACAACATCCAGACACTTGACAACAGAACCTTCAAACCACCATCTCTTTGCTCTTCAGTCTGGGATTCACCTTCAGTTACAGCAAGTCTTCCCTTTCTCCTTGCCAGTACCAGGTTTTACTAGGTTACAGGATAAGGACAGACCTCATGATGGCTTTCCTGCCTTTACAAAAGGTGCATTCACTGCAGACTTACTTCCAACAGTTGCTTTCTCTGTCCTGTCTGACTGCCAGTGAATTCCTCAGGATGCTAGGGTTCATGGCTTTGGTTATACCAGTGCTGCCCCTAGCCAGACTCCACATGTGAAAGTTCCAGTGGTACTTGAAAACACTGTGGTCCTAGTATGGTAATCCTGTAGAGCTTGTCCTTCTACTTCTTCCTTTCCCAAAGAAGGAATTGCTTCGGTGGATTCCCCTGCAGCCACTCCCTCCAGTACAAGAAATATACACAGATGCTTCAGATCTGGGACTGGAAGCAACTCTGGGGGACCTAAAGGTCCAAGGACTATGGTCTCCCTCCATAATGAAGCAACACATCAACATCAAAGCAATGAGGGCTCTGTTTCTGGCTCTTCAAGCCTTTGGGTCATCTCTTCTACTAGGCCCTTTGTATCTGTTCATAGACAACACTGCTATTCTCTGGTGTGTGAACAAGTGGGGGGAACAAAGTCTTATCTACTCTGCAGATTAGCAATCCAAGCCTGGGGGATTGCTCTTCAAGCAAAGGTAATTTTGACTGCTGTTTATATTCCATCAGCTCAAACTGTTCAGGCAGACACACTGAGCAGATCCATGACACAAGCCCACAAATGGATGATCCACAGGGATGTGTTTCTGGACATCATTCACCACTGGGGTACACCTCAAGTAGATCTCTTTGCCTCCCTTATGAACAGACAGCTTTCAAATATCTGTGCCAAGAGTCCCTCTGGTTTGGAAGGTGGATGCCCTATCATTCTCATTGAAGGGGATGTTTCTCTATGCATCCCTCCTTCCCCCTAATTCTGAAAGTCTTGCTGAAGATACAGAAGAACAAACCAGAAATCTTGTTGTTGACTGCCTTTTGGCCAAGACAGCATTGGTTCCCTCTTCTTCTGCAATTAGCCAAGGGCAATCATCACAACTTACCCCAGAGGATGATCTACTCATACAAGACAACGGATCTCTCATTCACCCACATTTATCAACACTGAACTCGACTTTCTGGGTGATAGGCTTCTGATTCCTTTCAGCTACCTCTTCTGAGGATGTGCTTCTAGTCCTGCAGGAGGCCAGGAAATCTAATACAAGGAGATCCTACTTGTCCAAGTGGAAGAGGTCCTCCATCTGGTGCCTTAATAGAGACTAGATCCATTTTCAGTAGATATTCCACTAGTCCTTTCTTTCTTCTGTGACTTGCTCAAGGTTGGACTGGCTTATTCTTCTGTTAAACCCATTTATCAGCCATTTCTGCATGTCTACCTTGGTCTCCTCCCCTAGCTTCTAGACTAGAGGTTACATTTTCTTAAAAGGTGTCCTTCACATCAGACCTCCCAGGAAACCTGTTCCTCCTCCCTGGACCTAAATTTTGTTTTGGAAAAACTGACCCATACTTCTTTGAGCCTGCTGCATCGTCTTCCTTAAAATTCTGTACTTGGAAAACTGTTTTACTGGTAGCCATTACTTCTGCTAGGCGAGTTTCTGAACTCCACGCTTTAATGGCTTCACAACCTTTTCTGATTTTCCACAAGGATAGGTCATCTCTTCATACCAACCCTTCCTTCATGCCTAAAGTGGTTAATGACTTATCCGTCAATCAATCTATTGACTTATCCACCTTTTTCCCTTCTCCTCAAAACTTAAGTGAAAGGGTGCTGCACACTTTGTATGTACACAGACAACTCGGGTTCTATTTGGATAAGACCAGATCAATTAGAAAGTCTGAGCAATTTGTTTCCTTTCACCCCAGGGCACTGGTAAAGCCTGTGTCTGAACAGACTTATTTCTTCTTGGATCTCTAGGGCAATTTCATTTTGCTATCTCTCAGGGGAAATTCTTTCTTCCTCTGTTAAGGACCACTCCATTAGAGCAGTAGCGTATTCTGGAGCCTTCTTTAAAGGCCTGGACACTGCTTCTATCCTGGAAGCAGCTACTTGGTCCTCTGTCCATACATTTACAAAACACTGCAAGCTAGATTCTATCTCCAGATCCAGAGCAGGATTTACTAGAGCAATTCTGCATGGCTTTGTGGAGACTTCTTGTGTTTCTACCCCCCCCCCCCCTTTCTCACTCATGAGCTTTGGTATTCTCCTTGATGTTATGAATATTACAATATGGGAATATTTTATTTATTTTTTTTATTTATTTTCAATTTGTTTACCGGGTTAGTCCGACTGGACACAAGGTGACCATTTGCAGCGGAGGCCCGGGGAGAAAAGCTCCAGATACATAGTAAAAAAGTTATAAAAAATAATAAAAATAATTGATTATATAAACATAGCTATTTTGTACAAAGAGCTTGGAACATATAAAAAGAGTAAAATCAGAGTTTTACAAATGATGCAGCATACAGTGGTTAGAATATTGAGAAACAGTTAAACAAAATATTATACAACAGATATACAGTTGCTTGAACATAAATTCAAAAAGAAGTTTCCATAGCCAAACAGGGTCATAAACTAGAAATCATGACTATAAAGGAGGCCTAAACACCTGGTTCACAGTACTGTGCTCTAAGTGAAACTACACAGTACACCTGTGATCTAGGGATGTTGAAAGTCAGAAACATAGGTTCATAGGTAGGTACTAGGCTATTGGCCCTAGGGCCTATATAAACCTAGTCAAAAAGGTAAATTAGACTGGTTCTGTACAGGAACATATACAAGTTTTGAATAGGAGATCTTTTAGTTGGGATTTGAAAGTGTGTTTACTATTTAGACATCTAATTTCAGGGGGTAGAGAGTTCCAGGCCTTAGCAATTGCATAAGAATAAAGTGATTGGCCAGAGCTATGTAAGCAATTGGTAACAGTCAGTAGGGCGGTATTGGAAGATCTTAGTTGATGTGCAGTATTATGGAAGGTGAGCAGACCAGAGAGGGCAGGTATTTTATTTGGTTGGTATAGCAGTTGATGGGTCAGTAGACGTTGATTGTATTTTAGTAGGTTAGGGAGTACTAACCATCCTAGTTGTCTTAGGGAGATACAATGGTGAGAATGAAACTTAGCATTGGTTGCAAATTTTGAGGTTTTATCATAGAAGGTAGATAATTTCAAAAGGTCAAATTTGTTTAGGATAGTTAGAACTGGGGAAGTGTATAGTAAGGTGGAAAGTAGTTGGGTATGAGAAAAAGTGATTCGAGATTCCTGTGTAAGGAAGCTCTTGCACCAGTAGAGTGAACCTAGTTTTTTATGAACTTTGGCAATTGTTAGTGCTATATGTTTGTCGAATTTTAGGTTTTGGTCAATAGTTACACCTAGTAGCTTAGCTTGAGTTCCTGGTGTGATAAGGGTATTGTTTGAGGATGTTATTGAGAATGGTGAGGTGGGGGCTGAATGTTTTGGATGGGTGGAAGATCATAAGTTGGGTCTTAGATGGGTTTAGTATGAGTTAGGAGGAATTTAGCCATTTTTCTATAGTAGTGAAGGCTTCCTGGGTTCTGTCATGGAGTAAGTGTAGAGAGGGGGCTGAGCAAATAAGGGTGGTGTCATCAGAATACTGTACTATATTAGTTTGTTGGGTAGCTGAGGGGAGGTTATTGGTAAAGATGGAAAATACTAAGGGACCAAGAATGAATCCTTGCAGAACACCTTGTCCACTGGGAGGAGTGGGAAGAGAGAGTTATGCCATTTAACAGCTTTTTGCCAGAGGAACAGATAATTTTTAAACCACAGTGGAGAGGAGTTATCCAGATTCAGCTCCGAGACAGTCGATAGTAATTTGCAGTGGGATACAGTGTCAAATGCCTTTGACGGGTCTAGGAAGACAACAGATACTAAGTTACCGAGATTTCTTTATTGGTTGACTTGGTCAGTAAAGGATATAAGGGCAGAGGTGGTACTATGGTTTGGCCGAAATCCATGTTGGCAATTTGCTAGCAGGTTATGTTGAAGAAGATGATTCAGTAGTTGGGTGTGTACACATTTTCCTAAGATTTTTGATAGGGGAGATAGTATAGCTATGGGGTGATAATTACTAAGTTCTGTCGAGGAACCGCCTTTGTGTAGGGGAACAATGTATGAAACTTTCCAGAGAGAGGGGACGGTGTGTTCAGTTATGGATCTATTAATGAGTATGGAAATAGGGTAGGCAATGGCGGAGGCGGCAATCCTGAGGTAATCAGTGGGGAGTTTATCAGCAGCGAAAGTGGTGGGTTTCAATTTGGCAAGGTGTTTACAAATCATGTCAGTTGGAACTGGTTTAAGAGAGAATTGGGTGACTAGGTGTTGGTCTTATGGTGACAGTTGTGTATTTTGGGGGTATTTGTAGTAGATGTGGGGAAATTGTTGAATAACTTTTGGATAGAGGAGATGAAACAGTCATTAAACTGGGTGGCCCCATTGTTATCACCTTCAATGTTTGGGCTTGGGGAGGTGATTTTGACTGGTTGGAGAATATGATTGATTGCGGACCCGAATTTGTGTGGATTGTTGTAGTGAGTTTTTTGTAGCTGGATATAATAACTTTTATATAGAAATAGAAGGACATAGTTGTGTCAAATCTTACCATAACCATAGATGTCCTTCTCTTCTGTGTTGCAGTATTCTGTCCCACCCTCCTTCCCCCTTGGTTCATGCTCTTCTTTTGATGTTTCCTAATTGCCTCTTATCCTTGGACTGGTGTTCTGACTGGGACATTCAGCTGTGAGGATGGTACGTGCAGACGTCACATTTATGGCCAAAGTCAGCTGTTGTATGTGTAACGTTGCACGAACCTTGCTGTAGCTTAAGTCTTTGGTATACTGGCCGGACATTCGGGTTGCCTCACTGGGGATCTCCCATGTTAAGAATATTGCAATATGGAACAGAAGAACATCTATGGTTATGGTAAGATTTTACACAGCTGTTCTTTATTCTAGTAACGTTCTAAGTGTAAGATGGCAATATTTAAAATCTGTCACTGATTTGGGGCTTTTGTCTCTCATCCTTTTTGGCTTTGTCCCTGATTCTTGCAAAAACAGGGGGAGAACTATGTAAAATAATTTGGAGATTCTTGTTGAAGTAGGAAGAGTGTTCAAGCAAGAAAATCATTGCCCGTTTCCTTATCCAGCTTGCATTCTTTATTGCTTTCTTTATTGCACTGTCAGCTGCTTATTGTGTCTGTACTAAAAATGTATTCATATTTCTCACGCTGTTCCTTGTTTCTGTCAAATGATCCTATTTAAATTTAGCATATGCATTTATAAGCTCTTAAACAGTGACACACAACTTCCTTGGGCTGTTAATCCAAGTACAGAAACACGAGTTGTCTGCAAAACCTGTCACAGTACAGACTCTGCAGAGCCTGCTTAAACGTTTGTAATCCTTAAAATAGTACAACCTCAAGACAAGGCTGCAAGTTCTAGACTTATTTTTCTCTCGCATTTTATAAAGAAAAGCCAGGAAGTTCCCAGGTGTTTAGTCCTGCTGTCTTTGCAACAGTATTATGTACAAGTGACAAAGGAAACAATGCTACCATCATGTCCCTTTGATAGACATCACAGAATGTGTTAAAGATAAAAAATGCACTTGTAATGAAATTAAAGCCTTTATTAATGCAAGTAAGTGGTGGTGCTGCAGTAGCGTTGTCACCTCACAGTAAGACGCTGTCCGGTTCGATTCTCAGCTAGAGCATCTTCTGTGTGGAGACGTGCGTGAATGGGCGTACCTTCGTTGAAGGTTGTGCATCAGGGCTGGTAACTGCATGTAAAAATCAACTACCAATCATTAGCGGACCGGAGTTCCGCTGTGGCGACCCCAAACCGGGAAAAGCCGAAAGACACAAACAAACAAACAAACATTAATGCAAGTAAGTGCTTACTCTGTTCTCATTTAGTGCTTGCAGACACAGATTGTACACTAAAGTCAAAAATGGCAGGATATTAATCTAGTTCTATCTCCAATGAACTGCCATGTTTATAGTAAGTGATAAGTAGCCATTGGGCACACTGTAACATCCCACAAGAGGTCTAGGATACTAGTTATTTTTTGCTATTTATTCATGTCAGACTTGTGCATTAGATGCCCACAAGCTTCTAGCCTTCTAAGTGTTTCAGTGGCTGGCAGATCAGGAACCAGGTTCCTCACTGGTCCTGTCTGCATTGCCTGGGTGAAAAACACAGTGCTGAGCACTGCCGTACTTCGCAGCATTTCAATCTGGACAATAAGTGATGGAGAGAGAGTAATAAGTTAGAAACCTTTGTAACTTAACTGAGAATGATAGTGATAAGAACATCAGCGGGGGGGTCACTTGCATGCTCCAGTGTTGTTCTGTGGATCATTAGAAGAAATCATGGCAGGATAAAGTCTATACATTGTTTATAATATCTTCCAGGTAAGCCCACCCTCAAGGCAGTCTTTGGTATGTACCTAACCAGGCATATCCAACAAATGGAATGTTCAGAGAGGTTCATCACTAAAAGAATACAGGGCTTAAGTAAAATGTCCTATGCAGACCACCTCAAGGCTTTATCCCTGTATTCTGTCTCCTATAGCCTTTTTTGAGGAGATCTATGCCTAACATACATGGAACTGTCTGACCCCACTCTGATGGACCTCCTGCATATCCACAAAACAAACAGCATGAGAATTACCTGTTCTAAAGACTTAAACCTTGCCTGTGATAGAAATAGGACCTGCTGGAGAAACGGGTATGTATCCCAGAGATTACCCCGTCTCTGGAACAGACTCCCCATCCATGTGAAGCAGAGTTCCTCC
Organism: Protopterus annectens; assembly: GCF_019279795.1. Lineage (NCBI taxonomy): Eukaryota > Metazoa > Chordata > Ceratodontiformes > Protopteridae > Protopterus > Protopterus annectens. The sequence goes on from NC_056736.1 coordinate 531,012,097, forward strand.
CTAACACAATTCAAGTGCAACCTGGACAATTGGATGGGGAACAGGAAATGTATCCCTTGTTTGGCACTTGTGTCTCTAATGGAGACAGGCAACCTGTAAATAGTTCATGTCCCAGGCCCTAGGATTTTAAATGTTTCATCTCCCAAGACCCTGCTTACACTTATCAAGGGTATCAGAACTTGTCAGAGATTTGGGATGCATGGCTACGCTTAAAAAGGTCCTTGTGGTCATTAGCTTAGTAAACATATATGAACCTGTAAGACAGTGAATTAAGCAGGCCATAAGTAGCACGCTTAAATTGGAGTAAGGTTTACAGACATATGGAAGTTATTTTACAGGTTTTTGGAGAAAAAGACTGGATGCTTGCAGTCCTAGCAGAAACGCAGACAAACTTGCCATCAGTAGTTTGCATACAGTACTAGCAGAAGGACGAACACAGGAATAATAAGCTCACTTGACATCAGTAGTAAAATATATAGATAAATAGATTCTCCTTTCATTTCTAGGCAGACTAATAAACATGTATACAAATTTATTTGCCTTACACTGGTGTATGGACAGTAGGTAGTATCACTGAGCTGTATATAGCTGATAACACCAGTTGCGATTATGGAAGATAGTACAGTAGTTTATAGTTCCAGGCACAACTTAATGTACAGGTGTGTAGAGGTCTTCAGCTACATGGATTGTAAATTTTGGGAATGGGGGGGCATACTTCATGATGGTACACACTACTGTGAAAGTGAAGGAGTTCATTCATATCCCTAGGTGTGCAGAAAGTGTTGTAAGATTGTTAGTAAGGCAAATTTTGACTCTTAAAATATAAGGTAAGTTATTCCAGAATTTTGATGCTAAATAGAAATGTACAAACATCAGCACACCTCTCTTCAAACTTATGTTTTCTTTCTTTCTTTCTGTCCCTTGGCCTGGAAAGGGGACTCTGAGAACCTATTCACTCTTATTTTTGTGGTGTATTTATGCTCATCTAAGATACTTGGAGTGAAGTCTCATGTAATGAGATTAACATAGCCTGCAGGGGCATGCACTATGCATTAGAGGACTTGTACACTACCTTTGATTTACCTCCAAAGTTAAAAGACTGTCATGAAGTTGAGCATCCTTGTGTTCCAAGGATATTCAGAACCCCTAAAATTCACACATCATTGGCCAACCCATCACTCAGACCCATACTGGCTTCAGCGGGGTCAAAGACTGAACCTTTGGCCAAGTTGGTTGACTTCAAGTTAACAATTTTGACTATGAACAAAAAGCATTTATTAAAATATTTTTGACACTTTCTTCAGGAAATCACAGATGTCAAATTTTTATGTCAAATTTTTATCTGATGCCCTATTTGCAACTATAGATGTCAAGTACTTGTTCTCCATCATCCCTCATGACAAAGGCTTGGAATGGTTCCTGGGTGCCATGGCTAATGGTACCAACCTCGACCAGGTTAAAATCAGTTTCCTTTTTCAATGTATGGAACTAGTGCTTAAAAACAATTTTGCATTTTTTGAGGGGGAATACTACAAGCAATACAGGGGTGTAGTGATGGGAGTCTCAACCCCTGTATTTGCGAACATGGTGTTATGGCATTGGGAAACCACAAAAAATATTTGTTTTCCCCCTTTTTTCCATGGTCGAGGTTTACATAAGGTACCTGGATGATATATTTATTCTGTGGAAAGGGAACATCCCCGAGGTACTAGAATTTGTGGATTTTTTGAATGGCTCTACTGACTCTTGTTCTTTTCATATCAGGCCAGTGACCATTCTATTAACTATCTTGACATTTCCCTATATAAAAATGTATCTGAAGAAAAGTACAAGTCTAAGTTATTTAGAAAAGAAACTTTTTCCAGTGCCTTCTTACAGTACAACAGTCAACATCCTAAGTGGCAGGAAAGAAATATTGTAAAAGGGCAATTTATTAGACTCAGTAGGTTAATTTCAGATAGCCAGGTATTTGAACAAGAAATTGACAAACTTTGTATTTTATTAATGGACCATGGATACCCCTCAATGTTGCTAGGGGATCTTAAGAAATGGAATTTAGAGGTTAGACATGTTAAATATGGTCCCCTACTGAGTTGCCCCCATGAGCTGACTGTTGATTTGATTGGTAAGAAAACTTACTTAAGCCAGGTCTTTGTTATTCAATATAACACTAAAATTTCCTCCCTAAAAAGCTATTGAATGTCATTGGAAGACAATTTTTTAGTGATTTTTGGCTGCTTGCAGGTTGGGTCAGCAACCAAAATTTGTGCACAAGAACTGTACCGATTTATAGGGTATTTTAGAAAAAAATCATGACATGCAAAATGCTTAAATAAGAATAGGGGCATGAACTGTTGTGGGATGTGCAAGCAATGTAAATGTATTCTCAAAGGAACATACTTTTCAATACCTGGTTACTCCAAGTTGCTCTCAGTGAAAGCACACTATAATTGTACTACTAAGGGGTAGTATATACTGCTTTCTGTTCCTCTTGTCCGGCACTCTGTCAGCAAGACAGTAGGTCATTTGTGGGACAGAATTTATCAACACAACTATGCAATTAGCAAAGGATTTGAAGCAAATGCCTTATATAAACATTCACTAACGTTGTGATTTCAGGCAGTTTGTATTAAGTATTCTTGAAAAAGTTACACCTAGTAATAGAGGGGGGTAACTGGGAGCTATTCCGTGAACAAAGGGAAATGTTTTTGCAATTGTTACTTAATTCCTGTAATCCACCAAGCATCAACAATGTAATTTCTGTTAAACCTAAAGCTGCTAGAATATAATTATTTCATCTGAAAGTGCTTAATTAATTTTTTAATCTATTTTCTAAAGTGTTTTTATAGTTTTAACATTATTGTGAAAGTTATTAAATGTTTTGATAATTGTTTAATGTTAAGGTTGTATTATGACACTTTTTATTACCTTTGACAGTTTTGAAAGTTTTTTTATGGTGTAATGTTGCTAACCTTTAAGGCTATTTAAACCCTAAAACAAGATGGCTGCCATATTTCTGAGGAAGTTAAACCAAACAATCTGGTGGTCTCCTGCCATAAACAAACTCTACGACAGAAGAAAGAAACTGTTGCAAAAAAGAGTAAAATCAAATGATTAGAGTAACTCCCTGGTCAGCCTCAGTAAGAAGCTGAGATCCCTCATAAAATTCTCCAAATTAGTTACGAAAACAAAATTGCCACTGATTCTAAGGACAACCACAAAGTATTCTATAATTATGTCAAGAATCTCAGTGGCAACACTCAGATCTGCTCTGAGTTACAGCACAATGGCACTAAATATACAGAACCAGCAGATATTGCCAACATCCTGGCAGATAGTTTGTGTTAACATTACCCCCCTCTCACCCCCTAAAGGGCCCAGAAGAATGCAGAGTTCCTGTAATCACGACTGCACAGGTAAAAAACACACTCTCCAAAGTCAAGAACACAGCATACATGGGACCTGACAACATCCCAGACTGCGTTCTACACGAACTACGGAACAAACTGGCATCCCACCTAAGTACCATGTTCAGTCATAGCCTCACCTCAGGCTTTCTGCCCATTGAATGGCACACAGCGACGGTTATCCCACTCAACAAAGGGGGGAGTCACCATGGACCCTGGGAACTACCACCCCATTAGCTTGATGAGCCTGGTCTGCAAGGCCATGGAACGTATCATCATGGAACTTATAAAGAAAGACATTGGTAATCTCCAAACTCTGGACCCCACCCAGTTCAGGTTTGTAAAAGGCAGATCATGTCTCCTAAACCTGATAGACTTCTTCGACGCAGTCACCAAAGCCATAGATGAGGATAAGGTGGTTCACACAGCCTATCTAGATCTCGCCAAGGCTTTCAACACTATCCCCCACTCTGGAATTATAGATAAACTCACTAAACTAGGTATAAATCCCAATATCACAAGATGGGTTGTCAACTGGCTCACTGATTGTACCCACACTGTGAAAGTAGCAGACTCCAAATCTGACTTCAGAACAGTGACAAGTGGAGTACCACAGGGTTCAGTCCTGGGTCCTCTCCTGTTTGGTATCTACTTCTCTGAAGTACAGGCTAACACAGAAGGTCTTTGGCTAATAAAGTTTGGAGATGACTGCAAACTAGGAGCCATAATTGAAACTCCTAACCATGTGGACATCCTACAAAAGGGCCTCATTGTCAAAGCCATGGACTCAAGCTCACTGTCAAAAAGTGCATTGTCATCCCCTTTGGTAAAAACTCTGTACCCATGAACTACCACATAGGCGGTAGTCTACTTAACACTGAAAGTGCGATAAGAGACCTTGGGACACAGGTAGACAGCAGTCTCTCCATTGATAATCACAACGCCACATTAATCAGAAAATCCTTCTACGTGGCAGACCTCATTACAAAAGGTTTCTCATCCAGGAAAAAAGAGGTCATTGTTTCCCACTACTCGACACTCATTAGACCCATTATTGAGTACAACACCCCTTTTGGTATGTACCTCACAAGACCTCTACAAGAAATGGAAAGGCTGCAGAAATACCTCACAAAGAGGATTACAGGCCTCAAACAGATTCCCTACGCAGACCTTCTCAAAAAAACTCCAGCTTTACTCTGTTGCATATCGCCTACTCGGAGACCATCTCTGCCTAACATACAAAGCTATGTCAAACCAAGAGCTATTGGACATGCTCCACTTAAAGAAATCCCAATCCCTCCGAGCTACAAGTTCTAGAGACCTAAACCTTGTCACCACAATAAACAGAACATGCTGGAGGGATAGATTCCTGTCCTAGAGACTTTCCATACACTGGAACAAACTACCTATCTATATCAAACAAAGCTCTTCGTTGGCATTCTTCAAGAAAATTCTTGATTATTAGATGGGAAATAGGAAATTCATCCCGGGGATCACCTCTGTGGCTCTGCTCGACAGGGGCACCGGAAAATGATTTTCTTGGGTGGCGAAAGTCAGGGTACCTTTTTGGCTAGGCTTATAAAGGCCCTAGGGCCAATAGCCTAGTACCTACCTATGAACAGGGAACAAAAGTGCTTAAACTTCAATAAACTGGATGTAAAGGTTTGTTTTGACATTTGGTTCAGCATTTTTCTTGTTTTATTTGTGTAATTCCAAAGTTGTGTTCGTTTTTGGTTCCTTAGCCATAACCATATCCAGAACCATTCCTTACAGATGGTAGACACTCAAGTAATCACTGCTAGGCAAAAATCTTAAATAATGATTCCCATGATGGAAAATAGCCACAGTGCTAATGAATGGCTGAGTCAACAAATAATAAGCTACAAGAGATCAGGGTATAATCACCAACACGGAATCCAAAGGTCTTACCCATCCATAGGAAAACACCACAAGGAAAGTTTATTGACCATGGCACATTCACAAAAAGTATTAGTTTAACACAGTTAAGACAAAATTCATGCACTTTCATCCCTACACAAAGCAGGAATTCATCAGAACCTAAATCTATTGTTAGCAGCACAAATGTATACAAAACAAATGAGTAATAAAATAATTACATGACCAAGTGATATTCAATTGGATAAATGGACAAATTAATCCAAAATATTTAAAAGAACACTAAATTAAAAACAATACAATGTAGTGGATTGCTTCCAATAAGGCAAGTGAAAATGTATTCTATATTAAAAAATAATAAAACAAAATATGTCAGATGTAATTAGCATATACAGGAAATGCATAAATACTTGTCAGTAGTGTCTCAAACGAAGTACAATCAGGTCTAAAATATCCAAATGTATCATTAAATACAGTATCTATTATATTGCCTTGTTGGAAGCAATCCGCTATATTGTATTATTTTCAATTAATTTCATGTTTCTTTAAATGTTTTGGATTAACTTGTATATTTATCCAGTTGGATATAACTTGGTTGTGTGATTATTTTATTATATGTTTTTGTATACATTTGTGCTACCAACAGTTGATTTCGGTTTTCTTAATTGTGCTCAACTAGTGCTCATTGCCTTTTTGTGAGTGTGCTGTGGTCAGTAAATTTTCTTTGTGATGGCATGCCCTGGTGTTGTTTTTCTGCAGTTGGATAAAACCTTTGGATTCATCATTGGGGGTTATTTGTGTTTTTGGAATCCTTTTGGGCTGTGTTTTTACTGAGTAATGGATCTAAGCCACCATAGTCTCCATAAAATCCAGATCAAAATTGAAGTTCAGGACATCCAAGGGACAAGCTTTGAAGAAATTCTAGGCATATTTTTGAGAAAAACCAAAAGGAACAACATAGCTCACTTATGGCATCTGAATGTTGTTGCTGGATGTAGTAGACTTTTTCTGGTAAGCCAGTAAATGGGGTCTGCTTAGGAAGTTTTTTGATTAGCTTTGGGACACTACTATGTGTATAAAGTATTGTTATTTTTTTTCTGTATTCTGTATCCAGAGTAGTTAGTCTAGGCTTTGAAGGGGAAGGACTTTCAAATCTGCTGAATGTCTCCTGGTGGCTGCATTGAAGGAATTCCTTGTAAGATCCTTGTTTCAGTGCTCCTATTACTGCAAGCCCTGGGAGTCCTCAGAAACTGAAACAAGTCCTGCCTGAGTCCCACTCAGAGAACTACCTTTATTTGGGCAAAATTAAGTTTCAAGTGCAGTGGACATTTTTGACTGAAGAGATGGTGTAGGAGGTCAAATCTCTTACATTTTGAGTGATACAGAGGAAGACAAAGGTTTAGACCCTCCTGTGTCTTTTTGGCTTTAGAGAGGCCATAGTCTTCACAGTTCTGCTCACACATCTAAACTGTTTTGTGTGAATAGTTGTAGATTCACCAGTTACTTACACGTATTCTTCTTCTCCAGTCAGACCCCCTAATGCCAGGTTTTGGGATGGTGGACTTTTCCCACTAATGTATGTATAATGTTTCCTTTGTTAAAACAAAATACATCATATACCTTGAAAACAGATATTTTGCCAGTGTTATGGTTAGCATACTTCTGCTTTTCCTCAAGTTATTTCTAGGAGAAGGATGATCTATGTAAAGCATTTGGAGCTGCAGCTAGTGTTTCTTTGATGTCTCTGGAAGTGGAGGTTGAAGGAGATAAGACCAGATTCCTCCAACAGCCAATACATGATGTGTTGTTTGAATAAATAATTTAGCACACACTTCCACCTTCTCTGCAAATAGGGGAAATTCCCATGTTTGCTCACAGGCAAACATATATTGTGCTTACAAGGGTTTATGTTTCAGGCTACGTGAGCATGGTGGTGGACTTTCTAAGCTGCAGGTCCTGCCCTTTCTGGGGCTATAGAGTTGGATATCCTGTAAGGTCAATGTGTTGTAGAGAGGGGGCATTCTACAGATCACCCTGCTCAATACATGAAAGAACAGGGTCTCTCTATTCTACTATAGTCTGCTGGGCACAGATGTGTTTATATCTGACAAATATTCCCTCTCATGACAAGCAATTTTCCTTTATGCCTTTCGAACATTCTAATTCCACAACTTTATCACAAAATTCCCCTGAAAAAAAAGAACAAGGCTCATCCTCATCCGCTATTGGTTGCAAAAAGGGACGCAGCTTCAGGCTGTCCGGTCCCTGGACATGAGGGACACTATCATATTGCAAGTCAAATGTGCCTGCTTCATTAAGGGAGCTAGCTGGCTCCACATTTTGATCCCTTCTTCTTACTAAATGTTAAAGTACGAATCTTATGGGGATTTGGAGCTACCTGGAATCTTTAAATCGTCAGACATGCTCTGCCAAGTGGATAACTTTCTCCATTTTGTTAGAGAGATATCCTATGCCACCTCAGTCAACCTGCATGTGATCCTTATTTATCTTGGGCAGCTCTGACTTTTTCTTGGTTAATTGTACTGTCAAAGTGCACATCTCAAGTTTCTTTGCACAATACAGCAAATATACAAATATTATTTATATTGCTAATATATATTAGCAATATAAACAATAAATTGATTAGCAATGCAAAGACTAAACAGTAATAATAATGATAAATGGGTTCAAGTTGGTAGGCAGCATTTCCCTTTGGGTACATTTGTTTTGGGTTCACATGGCTGAAATGGAATTCAGCTGCAGAAACATACAGCTGTCACAGATTTCAATAGAGGTACACAGAAGCATGCAGAGTCATGCCCATAGCTTCAGTAACCACTGGACAGGGGCAGAGGAAGTGCAATGTGTTGTGCTTGGTGTACAGTGCTTGCTGATGTACTTAAAGCATGTAGAGGTGTGCTTCAGCATTGAGGAAATGTTGCATGCTGCTATAGTCACACTTGTACTCCAGTATGTCTTTTAGACAATGTTCTGTAGACACAGTGAAAGGGTAATGGTACACACACACCACAAATAAAGATATTTGTATTAGAATAATAAGCAACAAAGTCTCAATGGAGACTGGTGAAAAAAGAAGCAAAAAAGAAGCTTTATGATAAATGTAAATAGCATCCATTCTTGTGTTGTTTGGTTTTGGATTTAATTTAATTTTTAGATATTACTTGGTTATGGTACTTTCTATTTTTTGTTACCTATGTAATCCTAAATTGTTTTGTAACTGGAGCTTTTCTCCTTGGGTCTCCACTGAAAATGGGCTCCTGGCCCAGCTGGACCAACCCAGTTAACAAATGTCAAATAAATAAATTAAAATAAATAAATACTTTAAGAACTTAATTGATTAATTTTCCCGCTCAGTGATTTGATGAATACCTTTTAGGATAGTATTTAAGGTTGTTAGATTTTTAGCATTTATTTTGATGAAGACCTGTTGATGTCGAAAGTGCTCAAACATTAAAGTTGGATTTTTATATTCCTTTTGGTTTCCTTGGTTGTATATTGTATTATACAGTACATTTTCACTGCCACTGACATGCCCCCTGTGCATTCTGCTGTTGAAATCTGTGATACCGCTTGCTACCTCTAGGTGCCTTGAGGGCCATGCATATTCTTCTCCCCTGTATACTTTATTATTGAAGCTATGGTAATGCATCTCTGTGCACTCAGTGAATTTATGACTGCCATATGTGTCTGCAGTTGAATTGCACTTCACCCTTGTGTCCCTAACAAAAATGTGTCTGTGGAGAAATGTCTCTCTGCCTACTGGAGGTCTCAGGTTGCACGTTGGAAACTTCCAGCAGCCTCAATTCAAAATAATCATGGGTGATGCATCAAAGCATAGGCGGGTAGAACCCATGGATAGATAAGCAGTTCTCCCAGATAGCCCTGCATCTTTTGTAGTATGTGAAGAACCCTTCTCCTCCGTGGAAACTGAACTTTATGACTGACCAGGTCATTGAATTCCTAACTGGATCTGTGGGTTCTATAGCTTTAAAATGTATCTCCTGGAAAGCTCTGTTGTAACCATTTGCTCTGCTTAAGGGATTTCAAAGCTTCAAGCATTTCTCCTAAAGGTGTCTCATAATTCTTCTTAAACAAATCTAGTTATCTACCTGTTTTCTTTCTGTGAAAGGAGGGGAGAGAAAGAGTGAGAGACCTTCATACATTGGATAATGCATCACAAGCTTAGGTTTTGACCAGCATTTGATACATTCACTTGGCAGTATTGCTGGGTCTTTAATTCCAAGAGTTGGGCCTACAGTAGCTCCCTAAAAATCACTTTGTTGATATAAAGTAGACTACAAACTGGGTGAAATAGGGTGAAAATTATTATACTGACCTGGTTGAACCCACTAGACACACTGCAGTACACCACATCATGGTTCAGGCTGCTCCATTTGCCCTTGTTTTGCTCGGGCTCACTCCAGTCCCCTACCCTACCCCCATTCCCACCCATACCACTCTCCCTACACTTATAGCTACTCTAACCACTCCCTCCAACCAATTAGCCTATTTTTGACTCTCCTCCACTATCTCCACACTCACTTCCCTCCTATCTCTGTACCCCTCCCTCTCTCCTCTCCATCTGTACCCTTCCACTACATCCACAATATCTCTCCTTTTCCTCATAAAACCTAATCACTCTCCCTCATATCCATCTGCCTCTTCTATGATGCTTGCAAAAAAACTCAATAATACCTATGTTTCCCTTACTCTGTATTCTCTTACTGGCATACATAGCTACCTCCTACCATATACTCCACATCACAAATTGCCACTTTCCAATACACCCATTCATTTCAAACCTCAAACATCCCAATGTAAATATACATATTTCACCACAACTGTACAGCAACAGTTATACACTTTTCTTTACTTTTAGATACATCTGCACAAATACACTACTTTTCTCTTCACAGAAATATTCCAGACTGTTATCCAAACTTACACACCTTTTACTATATTTTCTGACACAAATTAAACTACAAATAGATGGTACACCCTAACCCAGGGCCCAAGCTTACCAATCCACTCAGTTCTCTACCCTCCAACAACAAACCCACAAACTCAAGACCTCATTAGTCTCTCAGTCAACTTTCCACAAACTAAAAATAGCAACTCTGATCAATTAATTATTAACTTCAACATAAGAAGCATTATAAATAAAATAAATGAATTCCATGCCGTTCTTGCCCTGTACTCACCTGACATGGCTTTCATAACTGAGACCTGGCTAAAATCCCATATAAAAGATGAAGAAATGTTACCCAAAGGCTACAACATTATAAGACTTGATGGGGTAAAAAGTGGGGTGGAGGCATTGCTATCATATTTAAAGATTCTCTCATAGACCAACTAAACTGCACTCTTACTGACCATCCCAACTATGAATTGAAAACCACATGCCTACAAATCAATCCCCATAAAACAATAACAATAAGTGGCATCTACCTTCCCCCTGGAAACAACTCACCCAGCATAGAAAATCTTCTATGCTGGGCAACTTCTAATTTCAACCAAGAAACAATAGTCTTAGGTTATGTCAATCTAGACTCGCTAACCTGCTCCTCCAGTAACCCCTCCAACATTATCAATCCCTACAACTTAACTCAGACTATTAACTCCCACCCATATTGACAAACATTCCAAAAAAACAATCAACACTAGACGGGATACTAACAAACAAGCCCAACATAGGTCACCAAGCAGGCTGCTTTCCAGACACCCTAAGTGATGATTCACCAACATTTCTTTTCAGGAAACTGCTACACCCCCCAGCAATATCTGCAGCAGGGGGGGGGCCTTACTCAGTGCACTCCTTCAGCAATGTGACTGGTCACCCTTAAAATTCCTCCAGTTGGACCTCGCAGTTTAATACTTTAGCAATACCTTCTTTGAAAATGTAAACAACTTAGCTCCCATAAGGAGAACTTGCAACAAAACTAAACAACTACCTTGGCTAACTATTGACACCAAGCTACTACTCAAACAAATGAATAGGGCCTGATCACTTTACCAAAGTACCAAAAACAGTCACCCTCATTGGTCATCAAAAACTAAGAAATAAAGCCAAAAAACAAATAACCTTGAGAAAAAGTCATACGGCAGCACAGTGGTGCAGCGGTTAATGCTGTCACCTCACAGCAAGAGGTTCTCGGTTTGATTCTAGGCTGGGGTGCTTTCTGTGTGGAGTTTGCATGTTCTCCCTGCGTTCACGTGGGTTTCCTCCCACATTCTGAAAAAAAACATGCTTCTGGAGCATTTCTCCCAGGGCCTCCGCTGAAAACAGGATCTGTGGAACCTAGTCAGACTTTCCTGGTCAACAAATGTTAAATAAATAAATAAAATAACTCCACACATCCCAACAAAAACACCACAACAACCTGCAAACATTTTGGCAAAGTATTAATCATCTCCTAAATCCTGGAAGATCCACTTAGTCCATCACCATCCACCATAAATATCATTGATAGCTTAGCATCCCCATTCAATTCACACTTTGTCAAATCTATAACATCTCCCATGCCCCAAGGTTCTAACTACACCTTTCTAAACATACTGGAAAATATTAAGATACAACCAAACACCCTAATACTGGCTGATTTCAACTACCCTGTCATTAACTGGGAAAACTACTCTGATACCAACTCCTTTTTCAAACGGTTCTTGGAATTCATAAATTCCAACGCCCTGGATCAATTAATCCATTGTCCCACCAGGGGCTCCAATATCCTAGACCTGGTCATTACCAACATGGGAGATAGATGCTCTACACCAGTGGTCACCCCCTCATTGGTCAGGTCTGACCATAAGCAAATCACCCTTGACATCAACATCCCACCCCCACCCCCCAGTAAGGAAACTTCCTTAAAAAACTTCTCCAAAGCCAACTTCATGCTACTGAAGTCAGAAGTGACAAACTTCATGACACTCATGCAGATGGGATCTGAAAGTTCGACTGCAGAATCCTACACTAAGGCACTGTACGAGCACATCCACTCGTGCATGAATTGTGCCATCCCAAATAGAACCAAGATGCTCTTCTCCAAAAAAAGGAAGCCAATCTGGTGGTCCCCTGCTATAAACAAACTGTACAACAGAAGGAAGAAACTGTTGTAGAAAAGAGGAAAATCCCAGGATGCAAAAAACTCCCTCACCAGCCTCAGTAAGAAGCTGAGATCCCTCATAAAATCCTCAAAAGCTAGTTACGAAAATAAAATTGCCAAAGATTCCAAAGACAACCACAAGGCATTCTATAGTTATATCAAGAATCTAAATGGCAATGCTCAGATCTGCTCTGAGCTACAACAGAATGGCATTAAATATACTGATCCCAAGGATATTGCCAATATCCTGGCAGATCGATTTAGTGCCAACTTCACCGCCCTCTCACCCCCTAAAGGGCCCATCTCAATACCAAAAGATTGCCAAATTCTGGTAATCATGGCCACACAGGTAGAAACCGCACTCTCCAAAGCTAAGAATACAGCATCCATGGGACCAGATGACATCCCAGGCTGTGTACTACATGAAACACAAAATGAATTGGCACCTCACCTAAGTGTCATATTTAATCATAGCCTCACCATAGTCTTCATGCTCACTGAGTGGCGCACAGCTACAGTTATCCCACTCTACAAGGGGGGATCTGCCTTGGATCCCGGGAACTACCATCCCATCAGTCTGACAAGCCTGATCTGCAAGGGCATGGAATGCATTATCATGGAACTTATAAACAAAGACATTGGCAACCTTCAAACACTGGACCCCACCTAGTTTGGGTTTGTGAAGGGCCGATCTTGTCTCCTGAATCTGATTGACGTCTTCGAATCAGTCTCCAGAGCTGTGGACGAGGGTAAGGTGGTCCACACAGCCTATCTGGACCTCGACAAGGCCTTCAACACCATCCCCCACTCTGAAATCATAGATAAACTTACTAAGCTGGGCATAAATCCCTACATCTCTCGATGGGTTGCCAACTGGCTTACTGACAGAACCCAGACTGTAAAAGTAGCCGACTCCATATCCAGCTTCAGACAAGTGACAAGTGGAGTACCTCAGGGTTCAGTCCTGGGACCACTCTTGTTTGGCATCTACTTCCTGAAGTACAGGCCAACACTAAGGGACTTTGGTTAACAAAGTTTGCAGATGACTGCAAACTGGGAGCCATTATTGAATCCCCAAATAATGTGGATATTCTACAAAAGGGCCTTACAGAAACAGATGCCTGGTGCCAGAGCCATGGGCTCAAGCTTAATGCCAAGAAATGTATAGGTATCCCCTTTGGAAAAAAAAAACTTGTACCCATGAATTACCACATAGGTGGCAGTACATTGAACATCGAAAGTGTGATGAGAGACTTAGGGACTCAGGTGGACAGTGGTCTCACTTTCGATAACCACATTGTCACAACAGTCAGGACATCCTTCTATGTGGCACATCTCATCACTAAGGGCTTTTCATCCAAAAAAGGAGGTCATTGTCCCACTGTACTCATCCCTCATTAGACCCATTATAGAGTATAATGCCCCGTTTGGTATGTACCTCACAAGAAATCTGCAACAGCTGGAAAGGCCACAGAAATACCTCACTAAAAGAATCACAGGCCTAAAGCAGATGCCATATGCTGACAGTCTAAAAAAAGCTCCAGCTGTACTCTGTGGCATATTGTCTACTCAGAGGCGTTCTCTGCTTAACATACAAGGCCATGTCAAACCCTGAGCTGTTGAACATGCTCCACTTAAAGAAATCCCAATCCCTTACAGTCACATGGTCCAGGGATCTAAACCTTGTCATCACAATGAACAAAACATGCTGGAGGGATAGGTTCCTGACCCAGAGACTCCCCATACTCTGGAATAGACTGCCCATACATGACAAGCAGAGCACCTCCTTGGCCCTCTTCAAAAGGAACCTTGATGATTGGATGGGAGATAGGAAATTCACCCCAGGGATCATGCCAGCCACCCTGCTAGACAGGGGTCCAGAGAAGTAAATATTGTGGGAAGAAATATCCAGGGAATTGTTATGGCTAGGCTTGTATAGGCCCTAGGGCCGATAGCCTAGTACCAACTTATGAACCTATAAATAATAATCCTAACTCACCCCTAACAGTACCCAGCTCTACAGAATCTAACCCTAACTCATTCATCATTAAGCCCATACAAACTAGCTACATAAAAAAGCTCCTAACCAAATTAAAGCCCTCATCTCCTTTTTTCGATCAGCTCCCAAATGATTTCCTAAAACTAGCTGCTGCTTCCATCTCTTATCCTGTATCAATATTAATAAGCCACTCTATTTCAGAACAATACATACCTAGCCTCTGGAAAATATGTCCTATCATCCCTTACATAAAGGTGGCCCCTCTACAGATTTTTGTAATTACTGACACACTGCTATTCTCTCTCTCGTAGCCAAACCTCTGGCAAAAATGCATTCATCAACAACTCCTAGACTACTTCCATAACAACAACTTCCTATCCAACTCTCAACATGGCTTCCAACCTAAATGTAGTAATATCACACTAATAAGTTTCACCAATACAGTTACAGTTAACCTCCTCAAAAATCAAGACCAGCTTTGTTTCATCTATTTTCCTTGACATGTCTAAAGCCTTCGATACAGTCCCCTACTAAAAACTTCTCAATAAACTTAAGTGACATATAACCTGTTAATCTTTCATATATTGGTTCCACAGCTATCTTTCTAATAGACAGCAGTCTACCAAATGGGAAAACAATCTCTCCCCCTCTGCTACCTATGTTTGTTGGAGTTCCCCAAGGCTCCATCCTTGGACCTCTCCTTTTCATCATATTTATCAATAACTTAAGCACTGCATCCCAACTAGCCTCTATCATTCAGTTCATTGATGATGCCTCCCTTATCTGCTCTGCCCCTACATTTCTGGAACTACAAGAGAAAACACAAAAATCACTCCATGACATAGAAAACTACCTCACCAATAACCACTCATAATTAACCTAAAGAAAACAAAGCTAATGGTCTTATTTAATACTAAAGCCAAAAACAACCATCTCCCCATCATCATCTACTCCTCCAGCTGCACAAAACTTGAACCAGTCGATCAAACTAAACTTCTAGGCGTCAAAATTGGCAACGGTCTAATATTCAACAAACATGCAACTCTAACCATCAAAAAAGTGCAGATTACACTTTGCTCTCTTTATAGGGCCAAAGCATACATAACCAACAACTCCAGACTAGCCATGGCCAGATCCCACTTACTATCCACCCTCCTCTACTCTCCCCAAACATTTACCAACCTATGTAAGACAGATCTAAACAATCTAGAGATGTGCTATAACAAAAGACCAAGTTTACTGTAAACCAACCCCATAGATCTCACCACTGCACTTCAACCCCTCAGCTGGATTGAACTACCCAACCTATTATCTCTGAATCAACTAACCATTGCCCACAGTATTATCCACAAACCCGATAACTGCCCAGCTCTCAAAGACCTAGTTCAAGCTAATACAAACCTCAATGCTGTTCGACCATCTGATAAATTACTTCTAAATGTAACTAAATCCCACAGTAGCTAGTGTGACTCCCTGTACTCTAATAAAATATCCAGAACCTGGAACCTTTTACCCCAACACATCCTAAACAACACAGCCAGTCACAAATTCAAGCTACTTCTAAAAGAACACCTTACTAATCACTTGCTATGCTCCTGCACTATACCAGGCTAAGTACTAGTTTGAGTCCTCTAACCCCAGCTTTGCCAACTCCCTTATATGCATGTGTGTATATATATATATATATATATATACATATATATATATATATATATATATATATATATATACATATATATATATATATATATATATATATATATATATATATATATATATATATATATATATATATAATTAGTATGTGTATGTATATATATTTATATATATATATATATATATATATATATATATATATCAATCTCTACCCTCCTATGTATTGTTTTTTCTTTACTAATTATGTATCAAAAAAATTAATTCATATGTGTACTCTGCTTAAACGTGTTGTTCATGTTAACATGTAAATATCCACTATTGTATAACGTGCAGCTATTCTCCATGTAAACACTTTGTACTGTATTTCAATAATTTTTGTGACAATTATTTTAATTTGCTGTAATTCCACTGTTTTCTGTATTTCAATCATTTTTGTTACATGCATTTTTATATGCTGTAATTCCACTGTTTTCTATCTTTATTTTCTGGGGATTTTTTTTACCTGGGTCTCTGCTGGAAACAGGCTACTGGCTCATTTGGACATTCCAGGTAAGCAAATATAAAATAAATAAAATAAATTTGGAACCTCAGTGTTAGAGGAGCTGGCCTTTTGAACTTTTTCCATTTGGCCTTTCTTTGGCTTCAGCCTCCTGTGTGATTTATTCTTCTCTGTTTGGATTATTCCCAGCTGTTGCTACTGCTTAAATCCATCAAAGCCACATACAACAGAGATTGATTTACCATAACAGTTAATCTGTGATGAAGCTTTCTGCAGTGGGTGCTGCTTACAATCCCATCTTCCCAATATAGAGTTTCTTCATCTATTGGCTGAAAATAGGTTTATTACAAGTTGAGCCAATTTATTATGATCTTATTTGTTGTGTTATCACTTGATCGTTGGTCTTATATAATGGTTTGAGATTGAACTGAGCCAGGTAAGAGCCAGGTACATTCTTCTAGCCTGGTGTGTGATTCAAGGCACATGCAGCCCCGAGCACAGGTGAGAGAGACTACAATAACTAAGTTGAGAACAGCAGAATGGGAAATCTCATCAGTCGCCCATTAGTGAAGGTTTCGTTACAAATTAGCTGATATGGTGAGCACATATCTATTATACTCTCTTTAGAATACCTGCAAGTCTTTTAAGTTCATGGTAGAGGTGCTGGTTTCTAGTGGGTGCCTATATTCTAATTAAGGCATTAGTGTTCTTTCCTGTTCTCTGAGTTTCAGAACTAATCAATCTAAACATTTTTCGAGCAGTTGCACAGAATTTTGTCAAATTTGAGTTTCATATGACTTGGTATCCAAATATATGAAGGAACTGTAGTTGTCAGCCCTTGTATTGGAAGATTTAGTAAGGAATTGTTCAAACCTGATTGAGCCTGTTGGAGTTGTAAACAGTGTTGAAATTGTTTCACTTTAGTAGTAGCTGCTTAATCCTAGTCCTGCTGGAAAGTTTGTCAAGGTCAGCTTGAAGATGATTTCTGATAACATGGTGAAAACCAGAACTTATTGATCTGCAGAATGAATGAGATACAGAAAACAAAACTTGCAGGAAACTGAAGCAACACATTACAAAAACAATTTACAGTTGGGGACATCTCTCAACTCAAGCATAAAGGTCTTTTTAAGTAAGGAAGCCAATCTGGTGGTCCCCTGCCATAAACAAACTTTACAACAAAAGGAAGAAACTTTTGCAGAAAAGAGGAAAATCCCAGGATGCAAAAAAACTCCCTTACTAGCCTCAGTAAGAAACTGAGATGCCTCATAAAATCCTCCAAAGCTAGTTACGAAAATAAAATTGCCAAAGATTCCAAAGACAACCACAAAGCATTCTATAACTATGTCAAGAATCTAAATGGCAATGCTCAGATCTGCTCTGAGCTAAAACAGAATGGCATTAAATATACTGATCCGAAGGATAGTGCCAATATCCTGGCAGATCGATTCAGTGCCAACTTCACCCCCCTCTCACCCCCTAAATGGCCCATCTCAATACCGGAAGATTGCCAAATTCCAGTAATAACGGCCACACAGGTACAAAACACACTCTCTAAAGCCAAGAATACAGCATCCATGGGACCAGATGACATCCCGGGCTGTGTACTACATGAACTACAATATGAACTGGCACCTCACCCAAGTGTCATGTTTAATCATAGCCTCAACTCAGGTTTCATGCCCACTGAGTGGCGCAGAGCTACAGTCATCCCAATCCACAAGGGGAGATCCACCTTGGATCCCGGAAACTACCGTCCCATCAGTCTGACAAGCCTTATCTGCAAGGCCATGGAGCGTATTCTCATGGAACTTATAAACAAAGACATTGGCAACCTTCAAACACTGGACCCCACCCACCCAGTTTGGGTTTGTGAAGGGCCGATCTTGTCTCCTGAACCTGATTGACTTCTTTGAATCAGTCTCCAGAGCCATGGACAAGGGTAAGGTGGTCCACACAGCCTATCTAGACCTTGCCAAGGCCTTTGACACCACCCCCCACTCTGGAATCATAGATAAACTTACTAAGTTGGGCATTAATCCCTATGTCACCCAATGGGTTGCTAAATGGCTTACTGATAGAACCCACACTGTAAAAGTAGCCGACTCCAAATCCAGCTCCAGACAAGTGACAAGTGGAGTACCTCAGGGTTCAGTCCTGGGGCCGCTCTTGTTTGACATATACTTCTCTGAAGTACAGGTCAACACTAAGGGACTCTGGCCAACAAAGTTTGCAGATGACTGCAAACTGGGAGCCATTATTGAATCCCCAAATGATGTGGATACTCTACAAAAGGGCCTTACAGAAAAAGATGCTTGGTGCCAGAGCCATGGGCTCAAGCTCAATGCCAAGAAATGTATTGTTATCCCCTTTGGGAAAAAACATGTATCCATGAATTACCATATAGGTGGCAGTACACTAAACACAGAAAGTGTGATAAGAGACTTAGGGACACAGGTGGACAGTGGTCTCACCTTTGATAAACACATCGCCACAGCAGTCAGGAAATCCTTCTATGTGGCACACCTCATCACGAAGAGCTTTTCATCCAGAAAAAAAGGAGGTCATTGTCCCACTGTACTCATCCCTCATTAGACCCATTATAGAATACAACGCCCCATTTGGTATGTACCTCTCAAGACCTCTGCAACAACTGGAAAGGCCTCAGAAATACCTCACTAAAAGAATCACAGGCCTAAAGCAGATGCCCTATGCTGACTGCCTTAAAAAACTCCAGCTATACTCTGTCGCATATCGTCTACTCAGAGGCGATCTCTGCTTAACATACAAGGCCATGTCAAACTCAGAGCTGTTGGACATGCTACACTTAAAGAAATCCCAATCCCTCAGAGCTACATGCTCCGGGGATCTAAACCTTGTCATCACAATTAATAAAACATGCTGGAGGGATAGGTTCCTGACCCAGAGACTCCCCAGACTCTGGAATAGATTGCCCATACATGTCAAGCAGAGTGCCTCTTTGGACCTCTTCAAGAGGAACCTTGACGATTGGATGGGAGAAAGGAAATTCACCCCAGGGATCACATCAGTCACCCTGCTAGACAGGGGTCCAGGAAAGTAAATAATGTGGGAAGAAATAGCCAGGGAATTGTTATGGCTAGGCTTGTATAGGCCCTAGGGCTGATAGCCTAGTACCAACCTATGAACCTATAAGGTAATCAGTAAAGCAGTTAGCTGCTCCTGAGTTGGTGCCCGAGTCTGCGTTTAATGATGTCTTAAGAAGCTGTATGGTTAACCATATCAAAGGTTTTAGTTACATCCACAAAGGGGGTGCACATCCCTTTTCTGTTCTATTTATAGAGGGAATCACTTTTCCTGAGGTTGTCATGGTAGGTGAATTTCTTGGCATCCATGTTTCTATTGTTGCATCTCTTCCCAAGTGCCCACTCCGATCATGGGCCCATCTTGCCATACTAGCACTTTCGATTTTCTCTTTGGAAACACGTACCACGGCCATCTTGTCTACCTGCTGGTTATGCCTCCTCTCATTTGTCACAAGTGATGCATGGGCATCTACATGTCTGATACTGATTTTGCATTGCTGATCTTTTACCCAAATTCGTTGCCAATCTTCCAAGCCTCCCCACAGAGGTCTGCCATGGATCTTCCAATTTTGTTGATGCCAGGCAGGTAACCAGGTTGTCAGTCCCTTAAAAACTGCCCAGCTATCAGTATAGATGTATGCTTCATCTCCGGGTGATAAATTATCGATGACTAGGGTAACAGCTCATAATTCTGCTTGATTATTTAAATTGGCAGTACCTTTGTCAAATAACACGGTTTCTGTTCGTGGGCAATAAGTCACCGCAGTCCAGGTCCTGCCATTTGATCCAATTTTAGCAGAACCATCAGTAAACCATGCATGTTTATGTTTTTTTTGCGTCTAAATTATCAAATGGTGATGCTTCAGTGATTGGTGACTTTGGAAGCTCATGTCGCTGTTGTTCTATCACATCAGTATTATCCAAAATTACCAGTCCAGCCAACTGTTGTTGTAC
The DNA here is from genome assembly GCF_019279795.1 of Protopterus annectens. Classification (NCBI taxonomy): domain Eukaryota; kingdom Metazoa; phylum Chordata; order Ceratodontiformes; family Protopteridae; genus Protopterus; species Protopterus annectens. Next base: position 531,032,697 of record NC_056736.1, read on the forward strand.
TTGAGATACTCCAAGTACGATATTGGCCCTTTCCTGCAAATACCATTTTCATTTTTGTACAGTCGAAGATTGTGATATTAGAGTTTTCATTAAATTATTATCTCGTAACCACCCCTGGATTGGGTAGTCTATCTTAACTGTCACTGTTTGTGGTTTAGTTATTCCTTCCACATGAATCAATGCTGTGTACACTGCCAGCACATGTTGCTCAAGGGGGCTGTATCTCACCTGCGCTCCAGTTAGGGATTTGGACCAAAATCCCAATGGTCTCTTTTTCCCAGTGTCATCCTTCTGCCACATTCTCCAAGACATAACATTATTGGCAACAGTTACTTTCAGGATAAAGGGTTGCTGTGGATCAATTGGGCCCAGCCCCACACTCTGCCGTAGGGCCTTTTTTGCTTTTTTTAAAAGCCGTTTGCTGCTTGGGACCCCATTGAAAGTCACACTTTTTCCTCATTACATAGTGAATGGGCCACAAAATCAGTCCAAGGTGAGGTACAAATGCCCTCCAAAAGCCCATTGCTCCCAAGAAGGCCTGTGCCTGCTGTTTCATCTTTGGGACTGCAATTTTTTGAATACTCTCTAGTGCTGCTGCAGGAAATTCTCTTTTCACTCCATTCCAAATCATACCAAGGAAGTTTACTGATGCCCCTTGTAGTGTTTTATTTTTATTTATAGCCCACCCACTGTTCTGAAGGTGCTGGATTACAGTTTTTAATGTGATATCTATATCGGACTTCTGTCCAGTAATTATTATGTCATCAATATAATGAAAAACAGTCACTTTGTGCAGTTGTAACTTGGCTAGATCTCTAGCCACCAGTCCATGACACAGGGTAGGGCTGTGTCTGATATCCTTGTGGTAACACTTGGAAGGTGTACTGCCTCCCCTTCCAAGTAAAAGCAAATTGGGCTATGCTTTCTTCTGCTATTGGACTGGAGAAGAAAGCATTTGCTAAGTCCAAAACTGTGTGATATGTCCCAGCAGATGAAGACAATCTTTCCACAATCATAACAATGTCTGGAACAGCTGCTGCTAAGGGTGGGGCCACCTTGTTCAGACCTCGATAATCTACAGTCATCCACCACGATCCATCAGGTTTCTTTACTGGCCACACCGGACTGTTGAATGGACTCGCAGTTAGCTCGAGTATGCCAACCCGAAGCAGTTCTTGGATCGTTTGTGATCTTGGTGTGCCCACCTGGGATACAATACTGTTTGATGTTTAGTATTGTTTTAGGTGTGGGAATATAATGTGGTTCCCACTTAGCATTGCCTCAGACTACAGTCTTGACCGCGTTGACTGAACAATGCCGCACTCCAAACCTAAATGGCCCTACAGTGGTTTCCAAAGTTCTACCCTTTAACACATCTATTCCTAAAATGTGTTAAAGGGTACTGGAGCTATTACTGCTTCAATGAAAATAGGAACACCATCCCCAAAAGCTATTTTAACCTTGGTTATGGTACCTAGTGTTTTTGCCCCCCCCATAACCATCGATCTCTACATATTGTCCATGAAATTTTTGGGGGTTGCCTGCAAAAATAGTTATTTCTGATCCTGTGTCTACCAGAGCCATTATGTGTTGTGGCCCTCCCCTCCAAAAAATGGTAAGAGGTATGTAAGGGCATCGGTCTCCAGGTGTAATTGCTCTTACTGTACCCCTAGCTACTGAGGACCCACCTACTAGACAATTTGTCTCTGTTTTTTCAACCGGGGTTCTCCATTCCCTTTCTCCCCAATCTCTCTCATCACTGAATTATCCTTTTTGCCACTGTGCTAGCTCCTCGTCAGTAGGGCTGTCAGGATATAATTGATTCCACCCTACCTTCCCTTCAGTGGTACTTCTGGTTGGACTTTTTGTAGGTGTTTACTTTTTGCCTGCAGAGCTTGAGCCTTTCTCTTTTTGTTTTTGCTTCCATTTTTTTATATAATTCCTCGGTAGCTATCCTATCTGTTTCTGCAACTTCTACCCCCTACCTTAATAGATCCAGAAACATTTGCTTTCTCGTGACTTTCTCACCAGATTTATCTTTTGGCTTCTTTGAATTTGCCTTTCTAGCTCTTCTCTATTCTTTTTCTTTTACTAGTTCTGCCATTTGATTTAGAGTGGCTATTACATCCCATATCTGCTGACCTACACAGCCTGCCAGGGCAACCATCAGCTGCCCTTTCCACCACTGTGGTGCATTTTTGATCAATTTACTTCTCATATTGCTGGTCATTATTTGTGCATCTGGTCCTTTCGGAAGCACTAATGCCCCATTCCTTAATTCCAATGAATAAATGGTAGCCAACATAGCCATTTCTCTTAACTGTTGTATTGCCTCTGCTATTGTTTTCCAAGGCTTATGTTCATCAGCTACTGCTGTAGCATCAGGCCAAGTAGCTCGGAAAGCCGAGGCTAACCACACCACCAGCATATTTACCTGAGGATCATCATGGTTTACATTGTTTACTATTTGCTTTAAACGTGGGTGGAAGACCAAACATGCACATTGGTGCATCTCTTCGGTATTTAGAGACACTGCTTCTCCCCGTGTCCCATACCCGAAGAAACCATGCTAAAACAGTTTCCCCTGGCTTTTGCTTATAGATTTGGATTACATTTAATAATTCAGCTTGGGTATAACTCTGCATGTCAATCCATTGTTGTGGCGCCCCCCCAGTGTACTGTCCCTTTTTCTCCATAACTGGACGTGCCTCCACTGATGGGGAATTTACTATTTCAAAATCACTATCACCCTCATCAGTTGAGGGGAGATTACCTTCCCACTTCTCGGGGTCAAACTCTGCCTTACACAGCAAAGCACAGACCCGGGGCCTGGACGGCATAATTTTTTCCCATTTCGTTGTCTATGCTGTTGAATTATTCGAGTAGCTAGAGTCACTGAATTAGATTTCCAGTGTTCAGCTTCCTCTCGTTCTTTAACAAGTGCCATATCTGCCTTCTCCAAGGCATCTCTATCCAATCTGTGTGTATGCGTCTGTTCTTTACATCGTTCTTCTAACTCTAAGACTTTTTCTTTTAGTCTCTCTACGTCTCTGTCTAATCCCTGAATTGCCTCAAAGAACAGCCATCTGGCCGCTCCCACCCCTTCTTTCACCTTTTTCCCCTTATCATCCAGTTTTAGCTCCGATAAAGCTCTAGCTAGACTATCAGGGTCTGCCTTAGGTCTTTCTTGCAAAAGTTTTGGGGAAGGACGGGGTGAAACTTGACTTAGTACCTTAGCAAGAGGATCCCATTTCCCAAACAATGCTGGCATCATAGTACCAACGCCCAACTTATTTGGAGTACTTGACACAACATCCTTCCCTATGCCTATACGTTTTAAAGGAAAAAACATTGGTTGTTGTTGTGACATTTCCACTGCAAACCTCAGGCCCTGCTTGCTGTGCCAAATGAACTAATCCGTTACTTTAAAGTCTGAGGTTAATACAGAATTAGAAATGACACAAGACACCAAGGCTCAAACTTAACAATTTATTAAACAAGAACTTACTAGATAAACAGGAAAAAACTAATAAATCATGTACTTGCATGCATATGCATAAACAAAATCATCTTTGCCACTGATAGGGAGACTTCAATCCTATTCAGTACAGCTATCTGTTCAGCCAAGGCAAGGCCAACACTGGCAAAATATCTCTATGCTCAGTTCAGGCTGGTGCTGTGATCAAATCCGGATGATGATGATTTCCATTTTTGCTTTTGAGCTTTTTATAGTGTTGAACAAACAACAGGGTCAATAGGTTCAACTAATGACATATTGATCTCAAGCTCATCATGAGTTAATGGAATATTTTAGAAAATTACAGATCATTTCCTAAGTTGTAACAAGTCTGGTCTTATGCCTTACTTCCCTTTTCTAGAGAACAGTTAGCTCACAACCTTGTGATATAGTTCATCATTGAAATCCACTATATTCTGGTAAACATCTTTTAAGCTGATAAACAACTTACAGGTCAACAAAAGTTCAGTTATACCAGTAATCAGTGAGCAAGGCCTGCTCTTAAGCATATTGTATTGTTACAATATTAACAGCACATAGTATTGTAGCAACTTGTCAGATCAAACAATAATCCAACATACACAGTGGTACTTGGCTCGAGGCATAACAAAAAACAGGTAGACTATGTGGATCCGTCACAGAAGCCAACCAAAATTTGGAGAAGTCACTTGGCCATGGCAAGATACTGTAACTGTTTGCCAGCTATCCTATCTCAGAGCATTGATGTGGTTTTTATTAGTGTATATTCCTCTTGTAAGAGTCTTGTGAGACCAGAAGACTTAGTGGTTAAGGTGTTCGCCTCCCATGCACAAGGTACAAGGTTCAATCCTGACCTCCAACCAATGCCTGTTTGGAGTTTGCATGTTCTCCCTGTGTCTCTGTGGGCTTTCTCCCATGTCCAAAAAACATGCTGAGTGTTTCCATCTCAAACTCACCAATGAATGGAGCTGTGGGCAGTAGCACAGACTCTACATGGTGCCCTATAGGGAGAAGAGTTGTACATACCAACCACTTTGGGCATCTACTGTGGTGCTCAGAAATGGGAGATAGAAAAGACTGACCAGGCTAGGAAGGACTACTGGTTGGCTAACAAAGAAGTTAAGAAAGAAGTTGCAATAGCAAAGAATAGGGCATTGGAGTTACTCTACCAGATTCTGGAAAGTGATTCAGTAAGGGGCACAAAGAAACTATATCAGGTTGCAAGGAAAAGACAAAAAGATAAAGAAGATAGTCGGACACCCTTTATAAGGGATGCCAGCAACAACCTGCTTACCAGTCCACAGGACATCAATGGCAGATGGAAAGAGTATTTCCAGTAGCTTCTGAATGAAGAAAACCCCACAAAAACTGTACTGCCCCAGAAACAGCCTACAAGAAGAGAAAAGAGGAGCCCACCATAGAAAAAGTAAGAACAGCACCAAGGAAGATGAAGTCAGGGAAAGCAGCAGGCTCAGATGAGGTGACAGCAGGTATGATAAAGATGCTGGGTGAGATAGGGGAGAAATGGCTCCTGAGGGTACTAATAGTGTGGAGAGAAAGGTGTATCCCAGATGACTGGAGAATAGGCATACTTGTGCCAGTGTACAAGAACAAAGGGGACATCCACAACTCTGGGCAGTACAGAGGGATCAAACTCCTACCACACTGCATGAAAGTTCTGGAGAGAGTGATTGATAAACGGATACACAGAGTAGTAGAATGGAAGATGGTAGATGAACAATTCGGATTTAGATCAGGATGCAGCACAACTGACCCAATGTTTGCATTCAGACAGATACATGAGAAGAAGCTAGAAATGAGGACACAGTCCAACTTGGGCATTCCTAGACTTGGAGAAAGCATATGACAAGGTCCCAAGAAAGCCAATCTGGGTAGTACTGCAGTGGTTTGAAGTCCCGGAAACATTGGTATAATTAGTGCAGGCTATATACGAGGACCCAGTAACTCAAGTATGAACAGTGTTGGGCCTCACAGAAGGGTTCCCAGTGGGAGTGGGTGTACATCAGGGTTCAGCTCTGAGCCCACTGTTGTTCATACTAGTGATGGACTACGTTAGCAAACGGGTTGGAGGGGACAGATCAACATAGCTACTGTATGCAGACGATGTAGCAGTACAGGGAAGACTCTGAGCTAGAACTTCAGCAAAGGATAGGAGGATGGAATGCAAATCTGAAGGCACATGGGATGAAACTAAACACAGATAAAACGGTGGTAATGGCAGCAAATTGGGGAAATCAGAAGCTGAGAATAGAGATAGAAGGGAAGATAGTGGAACAATTAAACAGCTTCAAGTATCTGGGAGGGGTGGTTGAGGAGAAGGGAAGTCTGAATGAAGATGTCAAAGCTGGAATCGGAGGGGTTGCAGCCAACTGGCATAGAGTATCAGGTGTAGTCGGTGAAAGAAGAATGCCAAAGAAGCTGAAGAGCAAAGTGTACAAGACAGTGGTGCAACCAGTACTACTGTATGGTAAAGAAACCTGGGCAGCAAAGGCAGAACAGTTGAAGAAGCTAGAGGTGATGGAAATGAAGTGCCTGAGAAAGGTGGTAGGATTCACACTGTGGGACAGAAGAAGAAATGAGGACATAAGAGAAGAAGCCAAAGTAGCTCCAATTGCAGGAGAGATCAAAGAGAACAGATTACAGTGGTTTGGGCACATGTGTAGAAAAGCAGAAGACAATCCGGTGAGGAAGATTTGGGATGACAGGATGAAGGTAAGAGGAAGCGAGGACGTCCAGCAAAGAGGTGGATGGATTGTGTGAAAGAAGATCTGCGACAGTCAGGCATGAGTGTTGAAGAAGGCAGGAGTGTGGCACTGAATCAAGAGTGTTGGCAACAGTTAACACGATACCCCGACCCAATGTAGAAAAAAATGGGAAAAAGGGGCTGATTATGATGATCCCTCTTGTAACAAAGGCTAGTGGAAAACACAAGACCACTGATGCACAGTGAACCTGCTGATGGGCATTCTAGTGGTGTGTGTGTGTGTGTGTGTGTGTGTGTGTGTGTGTGTGTGTGTGTGTGTGTGTGTGTGTGTGTGTGTGTGTGTGTGTGTGTGTGTGTGTGTGTGTGTGTGTGTGTGTGTGTGTGTGTGTGTGTGTGTGTGTGTGTGTGTGCATGCTTGTGTGTGTGCATGCATGTGTATGCGTGCTGTGTGACTGCACACAGTAGAAATGCATGATCCCGCATCAGCATAGGTATTGTTAGGTTGACTTAAAGCATTTACCTCTTATTGCCCAAGGCACAGTAAGGAGTGAATCTGAGGTCCAGCCTTTCTTCATTTTACCAATTAGTGGCATGAGAACTATTACTATCAGTGAGGTAGTTATACAAATATCAGGGTGACAGAATGGGTGTTTTACTTAATTGGGTGAAATTAAAAATAACGCATGGTGAAATTGGGTGTACACTTCCCCTAAGCAAAACTTTAACCATAGCTAAGACTGATCTAAGGAGTCAGCATTTATTAAGATAAAGAAAAATCCAGTAAAATACCTTTAACTTTTTCTAATTAGACATGAGCTAGTGCATTGCATTACAGGACTATATCACTTTATTGATGAACTGTATTTTAAACTGTATTGTGTTTCACACTAAATTTGCCACTGCAGACAGAATAGGCTAAGAAAATATATCTTTGAGCTTCTCACAATCTCCCTTTATGTGCATATATTTGTATGACCTGTAGGTTACTAAATTTATTGTATAGTATAGCAGTCAGTGCATGGCAAAGAGACATGTGGTGAAGGATAAGGCGTATGAAGAGTTGTATAAAAGGTTGAACACTAAGGAGGGAGAAAAGGACCTGTACCGATTGGCTAGAAAGAGGGACCAAGCTCGTAAAGATAAGCAGCAGGTAAGGGTGATAAAGGATAATGAGGGAAACATACTCACAAGTGAGGAGAGTGTGTTGAGCAGATAGAAAGAATACTTTGAGGGGCTGATGAATGAAGAGAATGAGAGGAAGAGAAGGTTGGATGATGTGAGGATAGTGAATCATGAAGTGCAGTGGATTAGCAAGGAGGAAGTAAGGATAGCTATGAAGAGGATGAAGAACGGAAAGGCTGTTGGTCCAGATGACATACCTGTGGAAGCATGGAGGTGTTTAGGTGAAATGGCAGTGGAGTTTTTAACTAGATTGTTTAATGAAATCTTGGAAAGTGAGAGGATGCCTGAGGAATGGAGAAAAAGTGTTTTGGTACCGATTTTTAAGAATAAGGGTGATGTGCAGAGCTGTAGTAACTACAGCGGGATTAAATTAATCAGTCACAGCATGAAGTTATGGGAAAGAGTAGTGGAAACTATGTTAAGAAGGGAGGTGATGATCAGTGATCAGCAGTATGGTTTCATGCCAGGAAAGAGCACTACAGATGCGATGTTTGCTTTGAGAGTGTTGATGGAGAAGTACAGAGAATGTCAGAAGGAGTTGCATTGTGTCTTTGTGGATTTAGAGAAAGCATATCACAGGGTGCCTAGAGAGGAGTTGTGGTATTGTATGAGGAAGTCGGGAGTGTCAGAGAAGTATGTAAGAGTGGTACAGGATATGTACGAGGGTAGTGTGACAGCGGTGAGGTCTGCGGTGGGAGTGACAGATGCGTTTAAGGTGGAGGTGGGATTACATCAAGGTTCAGCTCTGAGCCCTTTCTTATTTGTAATGGTGATGGACAGGTTGACAGACGAGATCAGACAGGAGTCCCGTGGACTATGATGTTTGCAGATGACATTGTGATCTGTAATGAGAGCAGGGAACAGGTAGAGGAGACCCTGGAGAGGTGGAGATATGCTCTAGAGAGAAGAGGAATGAAGGTCAGCAGGACTAAGACAGAATATATGTGTGTGAATGAGAGGGAGGATAGAGGAATGGTGAGGATGCAGGGAGTAGAGGTGGCGAAGGTGGATGAGTTTAAATACTTGGGATCAACAGTTCAGAGTAATGGTGAGTGTGGAAGAGAGGTGAAGAAGGGAGTACAGGCAGGATGGAGTGGGTGGAGAAAAGTGTCAGGAGTGATTTGTGACAGACGAGTACCAGTAAGAGTGAAAGGAAAGGTCTACAAGAGGGTAGTGAGACCAGCTATGTTATATGGGTTGGAGACCGTGGCACTGACAAAAAGGCAGGAGTCAGAGCTTGATGTGGCAGAGTTGAAGATGTTAAGATTTGCACTGGATGTGACAAGGATGGACAGGATTAGGAATAAGTATATTAGAGGGTCAGCCCAGGTTGGAAGGTTTGGAGACAAAGCCAGAGAGGCAAGATTACGTTGGTTTGGACATGTGCTGAGGAGGGATGCAGAGTATATTGGGAAAAAGATGCTAAGGATGAAGCTGCCAGGTAACAGGAAAAGAGGAAGGCCTAAGATGAGGTTTATGGATGTGGTGAGAGAGGACATGCAGGTGGTTGGTGTGACAGAGCAAGATGCAGAGGACAAGAAGACATGGAAGCGGTTGATCTGCTGTGGCGACCCCTGACAGGAGCAGCTGAAAGAATAAGAAGTATAGCAGTCTTGTGTGTGTAGGCAGTGGCTGTTTTGAGAGTACATTCAGAGCTGCTAAGGGAATTTGTTGTGTACTTCATCTAGGAGTTCTTGGGGTTTAGGAAGGTTACTTTTAAGTGCTTCAGTATATGTGGGTCTGTGTGCCTGTTTTGTACTGTGTGTGATGGGTGCAGCATGTGCACTACAGACAACCTGAATGACATTAGGAGTGCTTTTATGTGAGAGCTTTGCCTCCAGTGACATTGTGTAAATACATCTCTCACATAACTAATCAGTTAATTTCAGAATTATCTGGCTGTCATTAAACATGAGTCAATTTCCTGATTTCCTCAGGATGCCTATATCCACTATGCTGGTAACAGAGATAGTGGGAAAGTTTATATTCATGGCAACAAACCCTTTTTATGGATTAGACAATTGTGGGGAGGATATAAGGTAATGTCAGGAGTGCCTGGTTTGCATCTCAGGGGGCAATGCTTGTTACTGCTGACTAGTTACCCTGTAAATAACTTGGTATTGGTGAAATTTCAAGGGTGCTTCTAAAAGAAAAATGTCAGCTCAAGATGCCTGTGTCTATATGGGGCACTTTCAAACACTTGCGGGAAACTAATAAAGTAGACCATGATGATTTGTGGAGTAAGTACTTGGGGATATATTCAGAAGTTAGGTTAGACACCAGCTAATCAAGCCGTGCTTTCTTGATGAAACTAATTCTTTCTTTTCAATATGACTAAAAGTGTGGATTCACCTAAATGGCTACTACCTGGCTATTACTAGTGCTGTTCTAACCATAGCTTCATCCTGCTGGGATACAATGCTCCTTTGCTTCTTCTTCTCTCACCAGAAGTAAAACAGTGGCACAAATTCTAAGATGAGAAGCAGGCCACAGGAAGATCCCACACAGACATTCACTGTCTAGTCAGACACCGTTGGGAATCAATGCCTTCTGCTCCTTCTCTCACTAGGCGTAAAACAGAAGCACTGATCCCAAGATGACTACTGAGAGGCAAAATGTGGGCTATCCAGTAATTGGTGGTCTTGGATCAGATGTTGCAAATTTTAAAGGTAAGATGGAACAAATTGGTTATTATCCGAATAATTGCATTAAGCAGTTCAATATGAAAGAGGGAGTAGCTTCAGCAGTCTAAGCAGAGAGCTACTAATTTTAAAAGAGCAAGATAGATTGGAAAGGCTAGGCAAATAGTATTCTGGCTCTATGGATTACAGTGGGATGGCCAATAAATTTAAATAGCTGAAGGGAAGTGACTTCACAAAATGATAATTTTGTGCTTACTGACAATAGCCAGTAAAAGAAGAGAGGGAAGGAAATATAATCAAATTAAAACAAGAGGTGAAAAACTAGAGAGTGATTTGAGTTTAAAAATAGAACAGTGACAGGTTGGGGAAAACTTAAATTTTACTGAGAGTCACAAGAGACACATCTCTGGTCTCTTTTCCTAGTTTAAATATGCAATTTAAAGCAGAATACAATTAAAGCACAATGTAATTAAAATACACCATAACATACAAAATAGAAGGCAAAATGAAACAATACAAATTATGACAAAGCAATATAAGAAAATCAAACGAACTTTTCCTTCACAACAGTCTATGGCAGAGTCTGGGTGAGCTTTTCCAGTGAGGCCTAAATTACATGTTTTTTATTTTATTATCCTACCACTACCACCAATTCAAATAGGTGGAAACTTGGCTTAATGGCTCTTCTGGAGGATGACACAGTCAGGAGTGCAGCACCCTCCCCCCACGCTGCATTGCAGTATCAGTGATGCATCTGTCTTATGTGGGTATAGAACCTACAGCCTTCTGTATCAAAGGCAAGTGTGCTATCTGTTGAACTACTTGCACTGTGACAAAGTTTTATAGGTTTTTACTAGGCTAGCTGCCTTTGTGGTCATTTAAAGCTTAGCCAATTTCCCAAGTCTGAGAATCAAATCTCCTAACCTCTGCAACATATAAATGCATACCCAATGCTTCCTTAAATGCCCTACCAATTCCCTGCTATATATCTACTATCTACCTCTCTTGTTTTTAGTTCTTCAGTTGAAGCTCTTAGTATTCTGCAATTTCTACTGTCTTCACTGCTAAAATTTCCCCCATATTTGTATAAACAATGTCCACTGTTTTGACTGGACAACATTCACCTCACCTATAATACATATATTATGCATTGTGTACGTGTGATCCTACGTCCTTTAAAACCTTATGTGTGTGTATGTGTATATATATATATATATATATATATATATATATATATATATATATATAATTTTATATATACGTTTTATGTCACAATAATTTTTAGTTATACCTTTAATCTTACTTTACTGTTGTTACTTTGCATATAACCTGAACTGAGCCTGCAAATGGTCAGATTTGATCGATGCTCTACCCAGGTAAACAAAATTAATTAAATAAATAGACAAACTGTTGCAGCCTAACACAATGCATTTCACACCAATTTACTTGTAAAAGAAAAAATGCATTAATAATTAATATTTTCACCTTAAACTTGAAGATTTCATGTTGTCAAGTTTATTCACAGCCAAATGACAGAATGTCAATAGTCAAAAAACAAGGAAACCAAGGATCATATCCAAAGAATATGACTCATATGATGAAGCTCCTGTTTACTACAATTGATTCCTTCCTTTACACCATAACTATTCTGGGATGCATGACACACACACACACACACACACACACACACACACACACACACACACACACATGCACACATATGTAACCATCATTTATTGTCACTTGTACAACTGCATTCATTCATATGTTTGCTTGCAGTAAAATGATTGAGCAAATACATAGACAATAAGCAAGAAGTGCATTTCAGCTCACTATTTTTATCCATTTGTTAAGGAGGTAAACACTGCAAAAAGTATCCTTTTTCAAGGGTGATCCAGGAGTACTGTCTGTGTGACTTGCTGACATCTGCACAGTAGGTAGATGGAGGCGGAGAATTTTCACACCTTGTGCTTTTGACTACAGGAAGCAATTTAAGAACTCAGACAAACAAGTCTAATTCACTTAAAAATGTAACAGAACAACAGCAGGTGTTGCATGAACATGCATTTTCTCAACAAAATCAGTATGACGAAACTAATGAGCAACACTTGACTGACTGTTATGGGATCATAGGATTTTACTAGGCTATCAACCTGGAGGTCATTTTAAGCTTAGCCGTTTCAACTCAATGTAATACCATAGAAGTACTAGTCCGTACCCATGATTGCATTTAGTAATAACTGCCCATGTCCGGAAGGTTGTGGGTGCTATCCCTGGTAAGAATTTACAGTGCTCCATCCTCTTGTTCAGGTTCATCTTGAACAGTGTCATAGAGGTGCTCTGTTTCACATGAATTGGTAGCCTGTTCCAAAGACATGGCAATCGCTGGGAGATGAATCTGTCCCTCCAGCATGTTCTATTTAAGTCGCAGGCCATATTTTAGTCCCTGGAATGGGTCAACTAGACCCATTTGATTTATGGATATGCAGTAAGTTCATTAGATTTAAGTCTTGGGTTGCTCTGTAGGCCAGGCATAAGTCTCTCCTAAGAAGTCTATATGATATGGAATATAGTGACAGGGACTTTAGTCAGTCCGTGTAAGGCACATGCTGGGGGTGTTTAGTATGGTACATACTGAGTGGGACATTATACTCAATTATATGCCAGATAAGTGCCTAGTATTAGGGGGATATAACTTGCCGCCAAGGAAATGCCTTTACCAGTCCTTGGCAATTCATCAAAAAAAAAAAAAAAAAAAAAAAAAATAGAAAGAACAGGTCTGTCTGGCTGTTGGTGTCAAGGATTAAGACTCTTAATGAGCTCATTCACAGTCTTTCCATAGCTACCTTCTATAGTTAAGGGTACAGGGTTTGATTAATTCTACCTGTGTTTGCCTACTGTGTTACTCTGAGCAAGTCACTTAACCAGGCAGTGCTCTTCTATAAAAAATGTATTTTGTAAATAAGAAACTCTGACATGCCTGGGGTATTTCATAATTATGAAACTCTAGTGAATGTAATTGAAACTATAATGACTGGTATTTAATTCTACTTACCAACTTGGATCTCCTCAGTCTGAAAAAGATCATACACAAGCCTGCGTGCACTCACAGGCATACATCTCCCATTTCTCTCCCTCTCTTAAAAAAGCATTTCTCCAAACTGTGCTGCTTTCTCTGAATGGTACATTATCAGGAAGTCATTGTTTCAAATGTTGCTGCTCTCCCCATGAAATACATTCTCAAGTCAGGACTTCTGAAGACAGCTGCACTTACACTTTCAGCCAAATGGGAATGGTCTGGTTTAAAAAAAAAAACTTTTTTTTTTTTAGTATTCCCATGACTGGGGCTCACATAGGGGCACACAGTTTCACAGGAGGGTGTGTGCCTGTGTTTTCCCCTGTGTACTGCCACCACTGGTAATCAAAATGAGACCAACTTCTCAGTTCTAAGGTCTGTGTCTGAACTGTCTTTGTAGATGTGTACTTTCCCCTTTAAAAAAAGAAGGCATGCCTTCCATCTTAGAGTCTCTCTCCTCTCTACCTATTACAATCTTTTGACCATTTGTGGATATTAAGGTATACATGTCTGTAACTGTCCTGGGTACATTTCAGCATCCTGCAGGTGACGTGGTGAATATCGCACATGCCAGCCTTACTTATCCTACACCACTCTCTCACCATTATGCAGCAGCCCATGGATGAGAATACATGACTCCCAAAGACTGCAGAGGATGGGATCACCACTCTGCAGGTACTTTTCACAACTGCTTATTTCCCTGAGGTCCAGAGAGATTAGGCATGCTTTGTCATCAAGGCTCCACCTGTCCTGAGGTCAAATCTGAATCTTCCCAGGACCACAGATGGCAGAACCTGCACAAACAAATAAAGGGACTTTACAAGCACTCCTGAGACTCTGACCATGGTTTTCCCAATTCCCATGACACTCATGCAGTTGACATCAGTCCATTTCCCACATCCAAGCCACCACTTAGTATGAGGGTCTCCTCTTCCTCCTTGGAGAGAAATACAGTGAACTCCAACTCTATGAGCAACTCTTTTGTTGACTGCTTTGGTGGCATATGTCTGTCAAATTTGTCAACAGCATGTTGGAGGGCTTCTCCACAGGTTCATCTACTTGGTGAGTGCACACATAGGTAGGTACAGAGGCAAATATATACAGTTACTATGCAATTAGGTAGCAGGCCACATATAGTGGTGCCACTGTTGTGAGTTGCAAGGGATGACGGATTTGTGTTTGGAACCTTGACTGATAATACTGATGAATGGATGGATGCATGTGGAGATACAGAATGCGGTGGAACACATTTTCAGCCTGCAGAAGGGGCACATTTCCTACCTTGGCACATCTGGTGGGGTCCTCAGATATTCACTTCAGACTTGCAGTCGGTAGTTTGTAATATGCACCATGTTGCAGAACATGACTGTGTGTGTGTGTGTGTGTGTGTGTGTGTGTGTGTGTGTGTGTGTGTGTGTGTGTGTGTGTGTGTGTGTGTGTGTGTGTAAACTGTTACAGTATGGGAAAACATCACATCATGGCCCACCATACCTGTTGGAGCAGTAGATGAGGCTCAGAGTGGTCACTAAAAGGAAAACTGGCAGCAGTGGTTACCCCGTGCAAGGCAGAGATGGGCACAGTGCATTGCTGCAGTGGAAAAGAGGTGACATCTGATACATAACTTTTGGCCATAACATAGACAGCACAGAATAAAATGAAGCATAGATGCTCACAACCAGGCTGTTTAAGACAGTGCATGGACTGGCCACATTGAGCATCAGGAGTCAAGGATCACAATCCCCAGTGGTGTGGGGTGCAACTGCCATGTCACAAAAGTTAGTGATGTGTACTGAGATGACCTGCGGTCTGAGACCTCAATGTGGCCCATATCAGGGGTAGCATACAGTTATGGAAGAATGAGTGTGCACCTTGACAGGATGTCCTATGTCAGGAGCCAACATGTGTATGGTATCTACTACCTGAGATGACAGTCATCAAGATTCTTCTGCCTACAGGGGAAGGTGATGGTGTAGACTTATGAGGCAGACAATGTGTGGCCTGACAAGGTACCCTGTGGGTGGTGTCCGAGGAGTTTTGATGGTCACATATGTGAGTCTGACTATGACTAGGTGTGGTGACCTCTGTCACCAGAACTGTCACAGTGATAGTCTTTCAGGAATGTTCTGTGTTATTTGGGTATGCCCAGTCTGTGACTAGGAATTCACATCTGGACTCTACCATGGCCATTGATGGCAGGAACTCCAATCTGCCTCAGGGATGCACCAGAGGATGCAGTGTTAGCCACCAGTGACCTGAAGATACACTCTGTTCCCTGTTCCTATATTCTGTCATTGTGGAGGTGCTGGGTGTAATTTCACAGGCCATGCAGATGTTGCACAGCATCCCCCTGATGACAAAGCACATTCACCATCTGCACATTGGTGACTGTAGCAACTATATTTGTTTGGAACAATGTAATGCACCCAAATCTGTGACTGACCTAGAGTTATGGCTGCTGTATGCAGATGTTAGAGGCAGTGCAGTTCACAGATGCTGCCTTGACTGGAGACTCCTTTGTAGCCCAGCTGGGGCTCACAGTTACAGAATGCCTGCCAAACAGTGACTGCTCATATGTGGAGAATTTGCATGAGCCCTTAAATGTTAGTGTTCCTGCCATTGCCACAGTGTCATCGAACTGTGCCATGTGCAAGTTACCACCATCATCAGCCACAGGTGACCTGTTGATGTGCGGTGCTGTCCAGTTGACATGGATCCTACACCAGCAGAACCTGTACAGTAATAAATATAGGGCTGAAACAAATGCCTAAACCCCAGCCCACAACAGAGATGCAGGTACAGTACACAATCTTCAAACAGTGTCTAGATCAGGCATATCTTGTGGATGTTGCAGATGCAGGCCAGAGGTATCTGAAGGACTGATATGCAGAAGCCTCTTTCTGAATAAGTCTTGCCTCACATGCAATGCATTGTACAATATGATAATGTAAAGCTATTACTGACCTGTTACATCTCTTCATGACACTCCTCTAGATGTCACCATCACAACTCCTACATCCAAGCCACCACTGACTATAAGGGTCTACTCCCCTTCCTCAGACAGAAATACCGTGAACTTTTACAGTTCTGTGAACCATTTTTATTTTGGCTTCTGTTGTGGACATGACCTTGTCAGTGTCCTGTGCCTTATTCTTGGCACTGATTATACGAGGTTTGATGAACGGTAGACTCCTGGTATGCCCACCTGTGCCACTGGCTGCCACACCTGGTTCTTCCTTCTGCAGATTTGTGGTGACAGAGGAGCAATGATGGTCTCCTCAGCCTTGTGTTGCTGTTACCTCTGTCACTGGGTTGCCACTAGTCCTCAGACCTGCCTTTCAGCTGTGGGATGCTCAAGGTAATCTGAAGGGATTGATGGTGACTGCTATGACCACTACTCAGGAGGGGAGTTGTGGCTCCTGCTTAGTGGCCCAGACCAGTCATCTGTGGCCTCCCAACACCAGTTGCATAGGCCAGTATTATCCGAAGTGTGTCAAAAACTAGATACCCACTTCACTATTGTGGAGCTCCTGCAGGTATAGCTGGTTAAATCATGCATCTGGTAAGCCATGCCCATCTGGCCACCAGAGGCCCAGCCCACACATGATATTTGTCACAGAGGTGACTGATGTCTGTGTGTGTGTTAGCCTCTGGTCAGTCTGGCACCCACCCTGTAACCCTGCCTTATTCCCCCCACCCATGTGTTCCTCTGCATCCATAATCTAGCACATATAACAATATATGGTTTAGTCTATATATTTCTTATCTAAATACTCTGAGTCACTGAACAAATATGTATGGTCAGCCTGTTGTTATCCTCAAGCCTTCTCTTACTCCACACAACTATTTCTGTCAGTGAGAGGTATAAATATTTAACTTATCTTGAGCCTTCCCTCCCATAAAACAAGGATTGTGAGCAGCGCACACTTCCACCGCAATCTGAACAAAATCACGATAAAATGTCATGTACTGTGGCTGTAACAAAATCTTTACCAAAGCCTCTTAGATTTAGTTAGATGAGGTCTCACTATAAATTCTGTAGCTTCTCTCCTGCATGCATACCTCATACAAAGTGCATCAGTAGTCACATCACTTCAAATCTATTGCTCCAAACTGCTGTACTAATTAAAAATGCTTTAGAGATGAGTTACTATAATTAGGCACATGGATTCTCCACTCACTAGGCTGGACAAAGATTAAGAAACTGTGAGAAATCTTTCAGGAGCCAGGTTTTATGACATTGCAAGTACTTTAAAGACCATTTCACCTGACAAAATATGAGTTTGACATGGTGGTGATCCATGTGGGAATGATTGACTTGGGAGGCAAAACCCTTTGGGACATGCAGAGAGACATTTTTGAAGTCTGCATGATGTGATAAATGCAGGCAAGACACTGGTCCTCAGCGGAAATCTTGTTTCTCCTAGAACAATGCCTAGGTGTAAAGAAAAGATAATTGGCTTCAACAACTGGGTAAATAGTTTGTGTCTGCTTTGGAGCAAGATGCTTGAGAGTCCAACTTGCTTTGCAAAAGATGGCCTGCATCTTGTTGTTCCAACGCTTCTGCATACTGGCTAAAGCTGTTACTATTCTGGTTATGCCTTTTTTAGGCAGAACTCAGCTAATGGTCATTCCAGTGTAACAAACATGTCAATCCCCAAAATGGATCACATTAAGGTGTCTCCTTTCAGTGCTAGAAGTCTCTACAAATGATTTCCCATCCTTGAGGCACTTGTGGATTCGGAACACAACTATATTTGTGTAATTAGTGATTATGGTTTAAATGTAAAAAAGCTTGCCTTCCTTTCCTGAATTTATGCCTGTCATGCCTTCAGGCCTGATAGCAAGTGTGGTTAGTTAACAACCATATCACCTCCGGGCAGATTCCCAGAGTCCCACAAATGGAACTCCTAGAATTCTAGATCACCCTAAACAAGGTTAACTATCAGCTTATAGCCTGTTATTAGACACAGTTCATGTCCTCTGATAATGATGTTAGGTTTCTAAATGTATCCCATCTCACTACAAACAATAACTACATTATACTGGGAGACGTCAGCTACCCCTGAATAAACTGGATCATCTGTATCTCCAATGTAGAGTATGCACAGACATTTTTAGATTTAATAAACAAAAACTCCCTGGATCAGATGGTAAACAAGCCCAATAAAAGACATAATACTCCCTGTCTTGTCCTTGCAAATATATTCATTTGCTGTACTATTCCCATGATATCTCCTCATCTGGTTAAGTCAAACCATAAACTAGTGACTTTCACCTTCAAAATCTCTGTAGCACCTGCATCTAATATCCAAGAATTAAAGGATTTCAAATGCACTAACTTTACCAAATTCTGTGGTGATGTTTCAAAATTCAGTCATGGCACCATCAACTCCAATGCTCAAAGGAGCTCTAGATTCATTTAGATAAATACATAGAGCTGACAGTCCCAGTCAGAACGAAATATCAAGGAAAATTCAAAAACAACTGTCCTTGGCCCTTCAACATAAAAAATTGCAATGAAAGAAAAAAAAACACTCCTTAATTATACAGTATATCCAAAAATCCTTCACATCAGAGACAGTCTCATAAATATTGCTAAAAACTTGAAAATACTATTATGTATACTAAAGCAACCCACAAATGTTCAGAAACAATGAACTCTGGATAACTGAGTCTGCAGATTACTGCAAACTATGCGTTATTGTCAAGTCCCCGTCTGATATCCTAACCCTTCTGCAAGAACTTGTACTGTAAATAATTGGTGTACTGAACATTGGCTCAAATTAAATGCAAAAAAAGTACAATATTTTCACATTTGGTAGGCAGCCCCCCCCCCCCCCCCCCCAGCATGCAGCATAGACAATACCCCACTTCAAAATGAAAGTATTGTTAAGGACCTTGGATTATGGGTTGATAATTCCCTCTCTTTCAATTATCATATGACAACAGTAGTCAGAAAATCTTTCTACTTAGTGCAGCTAATTGCCAAGAGAATGTCATCCAGATCTAAAAAGGTGATCATTCCTTTATATTCACTATTGATTAGGCCAATTTTTGAGCTTAACATCCCCTTCAGGATTTACCTCACTAAACATAACAAAGAACTAAAAAGACCATTGAAGTTCCTAAGAAGATCACAGCCATAAAAACCCTGAACTACCAAGAGATATTGAAAGTGCTGTCCTGCCTTCTGTGCCATTAGGGACACAATTGTCTTGGATCTCCACAAGTCCACAAACACCAGAACCAGGGAGCTAAATCCTCTCCAGCAGATAAATAAACTGGTATGGAGAGAGATTCATTACACAGTGCCTTTGTACTGCTGGAACAGACTGACCATGCAGAGTAAGCAGCGTGATACACTGTCATCCTTCACATGGGGGCCTAGATGAGTAGATCCACAAATTCACCCCATGTTTGACTGCTTAGCCCTTAGAGAAAAAGGAGGTATAGCCTAATGGTAGGTACTGACAATGCATAAATGGTAATATGACACACTATATCTTGAAAAATAAACCTATAAAGGATAAGATAAACAAAAGTAAATATTTTGATAAAAATAAAAACTGTTTAAAACTGTATAGATTGTAGTATTGCCAGTAAGAAGTATTCCTTGCAGTTATAATAGTTCATTCACAGTCTTTCCATAAATGCAATATATTATAATGCACACAAACCCAAAATTATACTTTTTACTAAACATTCACAAACAGTTTGTCATATCTTGGAAACTGTATAATATAGCCATATATTGTTAGAATTTTTTTGTTAACCAAGCATATGTTTTTGCATAACAACAAGAAATTCCTCTATGACTGCATGTTTATTGAAATGTTTACAGAAATATGAAAATGTGCACAGTTGTATAATTAACAGTATAAATAACACAAAGTATTTCTCAAGATTTGCAACTTATGGTGCAAAGCTGAAAGAGCATTTTCTTCAACATCATCCAAGGTTTTACCTGATGTTGTTCAACAGTTTGTAAGTCATTTGTTTTTGAAGTATTAAGTAGATATGGAAATATTGTTCATTTCATAATTACTAACAAACAAGTCGCAATATATCGGGTATAGTGTGACATAAATGGACATCATCAGTAAGTTTTCATGGTATATCACACCATACCCCCAGAATAACATGTACAGCTCTCAGTTTTGAAACTATTAACATAAATATGAAATATGAATAATAATTGACAAACGGTTATACATTTTTCTACTGCTGAGCATCCTAGATTAATAATCTTGGTGGTGGCATTTTGTTAATAACAACTTGCACTTTCTGATGTTCCGTATTATTAGTTGGTATAAGTCACTTAGTAAAGAGGGCGGCCACGGTGGTGCAGTGGTTAGCATTGCCGCCTCACAGCAAGAGGTTCTCCGGTTCGATCCTCGGCTGGGGTGCCTTCTGTGCGGAGTCTGCATGTCCTCCCTGTGGTCGCGTGGGTTTCCTCAGGGTGCTCCGGTTTCCTCCCACATCCCAAAGACATGCTGCAGGTGGATTGGACACTCTAAATTGGCCCTAGGTGTGCGTGTGAGTGTGCCTTCTGTGGAAGGTTGGGCGCCGGGCTGGCAACTCGACACCGTAAAACTCCACTGCCAATCAATGTGCGGACATGGTGATCCGCTGTGGTGACCCCTAACCGGGAAAAAGCCGAAAAAAGAAGAAGAAGAAAAGTCACTTAGTAAAGGAAAGCAGAACCAGAAAAGTTCTGGACACCATAATGAGCTATGGTTGTGAACTGGAAGTACACAAAAAAGTGCTATAGGCTTGAATGATTTAATTAACCTTCTTGTAAGAAAATATGAGTAATTCTGGGGAATCTGTTGGTGTACACAAAAGAAAGAAAATAATGGTGGGAGGGAAAAATTATTATGGAAGTTTTGAATTTGGAAACATTATTGAATGAAATAAGAGTAGATTATGAAGGATTTTTTATTGGATAGGTCCTTGGGAAAATTTAGATTAGAATAGTAAAAAGACAGAAAAAGAAAGAAATGAAAGATTTGGAGATGTATGACAGTAGCAAGCCTTCTTGTGGAGGATTTTGTTAAGTTGCTGGTTAAGTTACTTGTGAATTATAAGCAGAGAGAAGAAAGAATGTGTTATGTCCGACAGTGACTCAAAAGGATGCAGCATTTTTATCTCGTGTGAATCAAAAAGGTTGTGGAAATATACAAAAAAGTTTTAAAGTGAAGAGAAAAGAAGTAAGGTTGAGTATGACTTTGTATGGAGAATATTAATAGAAAGAGAAGGAACAGCTAGTTGCAATAAGCAAGGTAATTTTTACTGTATGATGGTTCATGTGAAAAGCTAAGTGCAAAGAATTGTTTTATTAAAATAAATGGGAAATGAATGTATTGAAAAATAAAAATATAAACTCTTGGTTATGGAAAGGGTGGGATTGAATGTTTTCAAATGTATTTATCAGTGTGTCGATGTTTTTAAATGTTGATTGTAATACTGACTTGTAAATAAATGTTTGCAAATTAAGCACTATTGTTCTTTTCAGTAAATGCCAAAAGATATTTTACATCCACCAGAGCTACCACCAACTTGGGCAGAGAGGACCTGCGTCTAACATCTCATAAGAAGGATGGGATATCCGGAAATGAAGAACCCACTTATTCTGCACTGCACTTCATTTTCAGTACTGGAAAAATTAATTTAAGCACCTGACATGGGAATTGAACCCACAATATTCTGATCTTCCATCGTCAGCATCTAGGGGAAAAAAGTTGCTGCCTTTTTCAGAGTTGCATGTCTACGGACGAAAAGTAAGATTTAGCATGCTAGAGTTAAGTAAGGAAATAACCTTTGACCAAGCTCTGCATATCAAATAGGCATTACCGCTGTAAATGTGCACACATTTATGAATTGAGGATTAGTTTGCTTTTGCGTTTTTCATGGTGACAAATGTGGTTATGTAAGTAGTTTTCTTTCAACATATTAGAATTTTGTGAAAAGACAATTCAGCTGCTTTCACTTTTATTTTTAAGCAGTTATTTACACATTTTTTCAAATGTGATGCAGCTTTAATACCACTTAGTTTACTTATGGATTTTCCTTTGAAAGAACAATAATGTTCAAGATCTGAGCCATCCTATGTTTTGTGCTTTTCAGTATTACCGTTTTGTAGGAGACGTTTTGATTTATATTTTATTTTTTTACCACTGATTTTTACTGTTGTTGGTAAAAAGGCATAAATTATAGGCAGGCACACTTGAGCCTTCCGAAGGCGCCTAGCTAGTTATAACTGGAACTGTGAGCAGATGTGCACAAGCTATTGCGGACAATGCAAAGACACGTCTGACATATTTGTGTGATGTAACCAAAAACACTTCCACAGCTGTTGCGATCCCCCTTGACCCGAGAAGGAGAGGCGAAAAGTTGTTTTCAACACCACACTTTATTACGTTGACAAAGATAATCCCAAAAGCTTCTATACAAGATCCGATACTGTGAGGTTAAGCGCTTTCATCTGATCAGCCAGATTTCATCAGAACCTCATACAAGTGAACATTCACTGTTTAAATACTCACTTTGGCGCCTTTTTTAATACACAATTAATTAATTAACCACAGCAATTGGTTTTAATAACTGCCTAGAACAGTACTGTGTACTAAATAAACCTCTTACTCAATATCATACTTGATAGCTGGTCCTAAGTATACTACATTAATCTATACATATTAGCTGAACAATTAATAATGTATATGCAAAGTAGACTAGTATTAGATATTAAATACTAAATCTGCTTATACAATTGTAAAAATATTGTGACAAAATATAAGCTATTTTAAAAAGTATTAAGCTTTTTAAAAAGCTTTTTTAAAAACTTTTTACGACTCAATACAAAAACACATAACATAGATTATATAAAAAAGCAAAAGTTATAGTGTAAATGTAGGGACTCAATGCATTTTTTAAAAATTGTAAATATTTTTTAATAAAATTAATAAAATTGTAAAAATTGTAAATATTGACTATTACCAATGTACAGCACTTTTTAGCTTACGACAAGTCTAATGTTCAGAGTAATGGAGCATATAGGATTAGTACATGCCTATAAAGTAAGCATTAGAATTCATATTGTATATAGTTTCTAAAGGTATTGTCAGTCAGTTTTTTATAACTTTTGCTTTTTTATATAATCTATGTTATGTGTTTTTGTATTGAGTCGTAAAAAAGTTTAAAAAAGCTTTTTAAAAAGCTTAACTTTTTAAAATAGCTTAATATTTTCTTACAATATTTTCTACAATTGTATAAGCAGATTTAGTATTTAATATCTAATACTAGTCAACTTTATGCATATACAATATTAATTCTTTAGTTAATATGTATAGATTAATGCAGTATGTTATATTTAGGACCAGCTAACAAGTATGATATTGAGTAAGAGATTTATTTAGTACACAGTACTGTTTCAGGCAGTTATAAAAACCAATTGCTGCGGTTAAATTAATTAATTGTGTATTAAAAAAGGCGCCAAAGTGAGTATTTAAACAGTGAATGTTCACTTGTATGAGGTTCTGATGAAATCTGGCTGATCAGATGAAAGCGCTTAACCTCACAGTATCGGATCTTGTATAGAAGCTTTTGGGATTATCTTTGTCAACGTAATAAAGTGTGGTGTTGAAAACAACTTTTCGCCTCTCCTTCTCGGGTCAAGGGGGATCGCAACAGCTGTGGAAGTATATTTGTGTGATGTGCATGATTGGCGCAGTGGATCAGAATATCTGCTTTATGAAGTACTTGCCTTTGTAGAAGGTTAGCTCAGTGTGCTTCATTTAATATTGACTTGTATATTTTTCATATGATTTATTCATGCAGTTTGACTTTATTGATTTTTCTAGTTTCTATGAAGTCTGTGATTACTGATTTATAATATTTTGTCTCTTTTTTTAAACTTATTCAATTGTTTGACACTGAAAATGGATTCCTTAATTGAGTATTCTATTAATGATTTGCTGAAACATAAATGTATCTTGTCCAATATAGTAAATAATGTGTATATTTAAAGGTAGATGATAACATAAGAGACTTGTGTTCCTCATGTCAAAAGCAGATTGATATATAAAGTACAAACATAACATATTTAGGAAAGGAAGTATCTAAAGATTCCTTTACCCCTATAAAGATTGATACTAGAGATGATACCTTTGCAATTCAGGATGCAAAGCATTTAGGGAAAAAAAGAAAGGGCAACAGTCACAACAAATATGATAAATAGGAATTAAAAAAGACTAATGTATATAACGCTAAACAAAAGTATAGTAGAAAAATGGACACTACTTTCAGATGTAACCACCAGATTACAGGGAAAAGATGACAATGTTCAGTCACATCTACAGAAAATGACGTCATTTTTCCAACAGAGACAGTAGAAAAAAAGAGGCAAGGGGCAAGCTAAAAGGAAAAATACATCTAAATCAATCTAAATTTGACTTGGAAGAAAGAACATTACTGTAAGGAAAAAAGAGAAGAAAGGCTGAAGTTGACGATATGCCATAATCTTTATAAATAAAACGGCAGCTAGATGAAAACTCTATGTTTACAAATTATATAGGTAGTAAAAATGGTAAGAATAATATGACTAGGTGTAATGAAAATTATTCTTAGTAACAACTGGAAGAGCAGACATTATTTTATTAGATTTGGGAGACTCTTTAGGTCCGGTCAGAATTGTTAGTAATTGGAGAATGAGTTCTTAAATGAACTGATACTCATATTTCCAGAGAGGATAATGAACAAGGAGTAGTGTTTTGTCTATCAGGAGAAAAAATGCAGGATATGAGTAAGACCATAGGATACTGAAATGTACGGAAATATGGAACTGCTTTTATTCATGTTGGATCAAATTAACTCATTTTAAGAATTCCCTGACTGTTGTTGGAGAACTTTCTGTCCACTTAGATAATCACTTATAGAGATGGTAGGACTAACTTTTTACAAATCACACATATAGAGGAGAGTCAGGTCAGTGTGAATGAAAGGATTTTTGGGGGGTAAATACCTACATGAAAAAAATGGACCATTTTAAAAAGTGAGAATGCAAAAGAGCATCCAAGCTTATCTTTTGGCACACAGGGTGGAATCCACTTATCAAGACAATGGAAGATAAATTTTTGCAGCAAATATAATAGTTGACAAACGCAAGACTGGATTTGCCAAATCAGAAACTTAACAGTTCGCAGAGAGCAAAATTCAATATGTCTGTGTTGTCTGTTACTGCAAGCAGCATTAATAATTTTTTTTAAATGTTTCCATTCTTATAACATTTTCCCCTCCTCCCTTCTTTACTCATTTGGGATATCTCAGTGCCCCATCCATTGTCAAATCTGCCTGCCTTTCCCTCCACCACATTCTTCTATGAGTCAGTTGGGGTGAACATGGATCTTAAGCATATCCCAGGGGTAGTGCTAGCAACTGCTTCTGCTACTGAGGGGTGATATTATGACCTATCCTTATTTTCTCACCTCTATGTTCATTAACAACATCTAAGGGCTGCTCCCCTCTATAGACCACACCTCCTCTCAGGGAGCATTTTGACAAATGCCTCCCCCTGGCTGGGTATACATATCCCTCCCAGCCAGTGCCTCAGATTCCCAAGGCACTAACAAAACCCAGGTTGTCCGAGCCACTGTTGGTATCCCTACTTGCCATGATACTTGCATTCATCTCGTATATAGCCACTGCTATTGTTTGATAAACATGGTTAAAGAACAATAATTGGAAAAGTTATGTCAGTGTATACATATTTTTATTGTAACAGACATTCTAGCAAAATATCACATGGAGATGTTATGACAGGGATTAAAAATTGCTCTGAGACCTGTGATTCTTACATTTTTGATGATAACACCAACAGTATAGATTGTGTAACTGTGACAATAAAGTAACTTCTGGAGCAGGTTATAATTGTTGGAGTGTTTAGACCACCAAAATTAAGTGTTGATGATGATCTAGAGGAATTCATATATTTCTTGCATGAAACACAGGAAGAGAAAATGATAACAGATGGGGGCTTGAATTTACTAGAGACATACTAGAATAATACTGATTCTACAACATTAGTAAGGAAATTATTTGCAACATATGTACAGGAACAACAGTTGTTGCAGATTGTAAACCAACATTCCAAGGAACAGAGCATACTAGATACCGTTTGTGTTCCTAAAGAGATGATTATTATTTCATGTCGAGTTTTGCCACCTTTGATGTGTAATAATCATGGGGTTATAAAGCTTAAACTACTGCTAAATAATTCTGCCAAAGTGAATTTAATCAGAGTGATGCATCCAGTGGAATGGTGGCACAAGTAATGTGTCAAGTTTTGCAACTGAAATTGTCTAAATGCAAAAGATAAAAGAAGTTTAACATTAGAATCTAGGCACAAAAGATCATGAAGATCTGTTTTCAGAGTGTGATATGTAGTTAAGATGAGAGAGAAAACACTTAAGGGGTGGACATGAGGATGAACTGTATGTCTGAAAAACTGAAAAATGAACCGGAAAGATAAATTAAACATATTGTGCGATAAGATCAGGAAACTGCGAAAATGTTATATAAAGATATTGAACATAATAGGAAATAATTTGTTAGGAGTATATGCAAATAAGTAAATTGTGTGTAAATTCTAAAATTTATTCGTACACATAACCAATTGTAGATATATTTACCAAATATTATACAAAACAGTTAGGTGCCACAAGGAGTTGGGGGTAACTTGTAATGACACCAGCCAGGTAGCTTCAGATACTGTAATTAAATTAGTTTGTTTTGAAAAAAAATTCTAAATAAATTGGACTGTGGTAAAGCACGGGGACGAGACAGAATTAGTAACAATTGCATGAAAATGCTGTAATGTGAGTTTACAGTAGCATTACATCTTATTCATTTGGTCATTTAAGTATGAAGAGATTCCTCAAGATTGAAGACCTGCACCATATTTAAACCAAAGGAGAATAGGATAAACCCAGAGCCACTCTGCTTTATTGTTGTGGAAAAGTAACGAAGGTTATTTTGAATAAAGTATCAGAAATGAAAAGGTATGGATTTGAAATCATATATCAGCATGCATATGCTGAAAATAGGTCTATAACTGCCTTTCACACAATCTTCTATAAGAGTAATGACAGCTGTAAATGATGTGTGTTGTGATGTAGCTTATGTTAACCTATCTTCAGCCTTTCATACGGACATACATAAAACATTGATCAATAACTTACAAATATTGGGTATTAATGTAATCTTGATAAGATGGATAGCTACATGGTTTGCAAATTGGACATGGCAAATGCTGTTAAGCAATTGGACAGGTGAGATTCTAGGTTACAGTCACAGTGTCCCACAAAGCCTTGTCTTAGGACCAGACTTGTTTAGGTTGTATCGTTATGATTTATCTGTTTTATCGGTTGTGTTCTGCAGTCTGTATGAATATGGCTTAAAAATGGGAAAACTGATTACATCAGTTATGGAAGAGTCATGTCTGCAAACAAATTTGACTAAACTGAGTTGGCCACAGGAGACTAATATGTTGACAAATATATCAAAAACTAAGCTTATGAGATTTGGGAGACTTAAATTGAAGGCTAAATGTTGGTTGGGAGGGTGGCCTAATGGTTAAGGTGTTTGCCTTACAAACACAAGGTGCAGGGTTTTGAGTCTCACAATGGATAATTGGCTAGGCTTAAAAATTGCTCGCAAGGGCAGTTAGCCTACTACTAATCTATGAATCTATGAATATTTAATTCAGCACATAGTAATTGAAACAGTGAAGCCGCGGTGGTAGCATTGTTACCTCACAGCAAGAGGTTCTCCCATTCGATGCTTGGCTTGGGAGTGTCTTCTGTGTGGAGTCTGCATGTCCTCCCCGTGGTTGGGGAGCCTTCGAAAGATATGCGTGCGTAAATTGGCGTGCCTTCCTTGAAGGTGGGCGTCGAGCTGGCACCTTGGCATTTCATAAAAATCTACTGCCAATCATTAGCGGACCGGAGTTCTGCTGTGGTGACCCCTTTCTGGGAAAAAGCCGAAAAACAAACAACGACAACATAGTAATTGAAACAGTGGATTCATTTAGGGATCTGGATAAATGGATTAATCCAGCTTTGAGTTTTTCTGATCATATTAACCAGTTGTTTAATGATGGTTCTAAAACAATAGGCTCTATAAAAAGATTTGTAAAGTCTAGGAAATCAAAAATAATGAAATCATTGTTTGTTAGTTACATTAGACCCAAACTGGAATAACCCCATCCCCATCTCTACCATAAAAAGACTTTTTCTAAACTTGAAAAAGAAGTTATGTCTTACATAACGTTCCATCTGTATTGTTGATCCTCGTTCAGTCATTACGCATGGGTATCGGTTCCGAGCTTGGAACCGAGCCGGCCATTTTCCAAGCTCGCGTCAGCTTCAAACTCTCGAGCTAAACTCTTACCCACAATTCTCCTCTCCTTGTTACCTCAGATTGAGTATGCAAGTTAAAGAAGGTAGAGGCTACCTCTGGTCAAATAACCTAAGAGAACTGGATGGTGAGATCCACTAGAAACCACAGGAGGGGGAAGGAGGGTAAACAATACAGATGGTACGTTATGGTAAGACATAACTTCTTTATCTGATATTGTTAATCCTTGTTCATTCCTTATGCATGTGACAGAGTCCCCAGCTATCTCTATTCCTGGGAGGCTCTCATGGAAGTACATTCCTGAGCACCATAGAACCGAAAGATGCTCTTCGCCAGGAGGCCAAATCCAGTTTGTAATAATTGATGAAGGTATGAGGCGTAGCCCAAGTTGCAGCTGCACAGATGTCATATAAAGAAGCTCTGGCATGGAAGGGAGCAGAAGTCACCACCGACCTTGTTGGATGAGCTTTCATGGTAGTAGGCAACGAGATATTACGTTGTGTATAAATAAAGGTCACACAGTCCTTCAACCATCTAGCTAATGTGACCTTAGCAACAGCAGATCCTAATCTAGGTCCAGAAAAGGCCAAAAATAACTGGTCAGATTTACGAAAGGGTTTAGTCCTGTTTAAGTAAAAATGGATTTGCCTGTGTATATCTAGGGTATGTAGGCAATACTCTCCTGTGTTAGAACGGTTGGGAAAGAAAACTGGCAATTCAATGGCTTGATTAGTAGACATTTCGGAGATCACTTTAGGCAGAAATGACGGATTAGTTCTCAGAGACACTCTATCTCCATGAAAAATCAAGTATGGAGTCTTGATACATAAAGCTTGAAGTTCAGAAGTACGTCTGGCAGAAGTAATAGCGACCAAAAACAAGGTTTTCCATGACAAATACTTGAGGTTGCAAGAAGAGGCTGGTTCAAAAGGTGCCATTGTCAGAGCTTGTAGAACTAATGATAAATCCCATGGTTGAATAGGTTCTCTAAAAGGTGGCTTCAGATGATTCGCACCTTTTATGAAGGTCTTGCACAATTTATGGGACATAAGAGAGGAATCTTGGACACCCTCATGAAAATTAGAAATTGCAGCCAAATGAACTATGGTAGAGGCCAATAGACCTGATTGAAACAGGTCGACTAGATAGTTTAGTATTATCGACACTGGTGCTGAAAACTTGTTTATCTTTCAGCCAACAGATAAATCTTTTCCACTTGCTCAGATAAGGAATTCTAGTGGAAGACTTATGAGAAGCAATGAGAATATCACATACTGGTAAAGAAAGATCATTCTGCCTGGCAGTCAAGGGAATTGGAGTAGCCAAGCCGTTAGCTTCAGGTTGTTCAGGTTGGGGCGAATCAGGTTCTGTGGGTGTGAGATCAACTCCAGGATTAGATGGTGAATCCATGGTCGATCTAGTAGGTGAGGCCAAAGGAATGAGAACCAAATCTGTCATGGCCAATATGGTGCTATGAGGATTACCTTGCTCTTCAACTGCCGGGCTTTCTTCAGAAACTGGGGAATGAGAGGGAAAGGGCAGAAATGCATAGAGAAGACCCGAGAGCCGATCGTGGACTAGAGCGTCCCTGGGTGACTGTCCCGGAGGGGGAATCAGGGCGAAGTAGTTGCTGCATGTGTAGTTGGTCAGGGATGCGAAGAGGTCGCAGCAAGGATGGCCCCAGCAGTGGAAGATCTCCACCACTATCAAGGGATTCAGGGACAATTCGTGAGGTTGCAGAATGCACTTGCTGAGTCTGTCTGCTATCATGTTGGAACATCCGGGAATGTGCATTGCTAGAAGAAAACGGTTGGTAGCCATCGCCCATTGCCATATCCTCATGGCCTCTCAACAAAGGGGATAAGATTTGGTTCCACCTTGCTTGTTGATGTACCAGACCACCGCCATGTTGTTTGACTGAATCGCAGTTGTCCCAGACGGCAGCAGGGGATGGAATGCTTGCAACGCCAGAAGCACCGCCCTCAGCTCTAGAACATTTATATGCAGATGGGCCTCCAGTTGGGACCAAGTGCCTTGGACTGTCTGTCCCTGACATAGCCCCCCCACCCCATCAGGGAGGCGTCCATGGTCACTGTGGCCTTGGGTTGCTGGGGGGAAAAATGGCGAGACCATTGTGAGAGATTGTGTGTCATCCACCAATGTAAATCCTGTTTGTACCTGTGGGTTACTCGAATCATGGCTGAAAGAGGATGCTGAAAAGGATACCATTGGGTGAGCAGTAGCCATTGTAGAAGCCTCATGTGAAACCTGGCCAGGGGAACAATGGTGATGGAGGCTGCCATGGAACCCAACAGCTGTAGAACTGAGTGAGCCGTAGATTTTTCCTTTGAAAGGATTGGAATTAGTTGTTGCTTTATCCTTAAAATTCTGTGTTCTGGAATAGCAGCTCTGCAGTTTTTTTGTGTCCAAGATAACCCCTATGAATTCTGTCGACTGAGATGGGGTGAGATTGGATTTCTGCTAGTTTATGGTTATGCCTAGCCTTTGAGCAGTGAGGAGAGAGTATGCCTGGGCTTTTTCCAGTAGATGTCTGGTGGGGGCGGAAATGAGACAGTCATCTAGGTATGGAAACACCTGGAATCCTTGAAGTCGCAAGTGAGCTGTGACAACTGCCATGCACTTTGTGAACACTCTGGGGGCTGTAGAGAGTCCAAATGGCAGTACTCTGAACTGGTAGTGACTGGCTCCCACACGGAAGCGCAGAAATCTTCTTGATGGCCTGTCCACCTTTATGTGGTAGTACGCATCTTGAAGATCTATAGAGTGCATCCAATCGTCTTTTTCCAAAAGCGGGAGGATAGACTGTATAGTGACCATCCAGAATTTTTGTACTCTCGCAAACTTGTTCAATACACTGAGATCCAAAACTGGTCACCAGTCCCCGGTTTTCTTTGGCACCAAAAATAGTCTTGAGTAGAATCTGGATCCTATCTGGTCTGGAGGGACTACTTGGATGACTCTTTTTCTTAGCAGCTTTTCTTTCTCTAGTGCTGCTTCTTCCCTTTGACTGGGTGGAACGTCGGGAAGATTTTTGAAGGGATGGGGCAAAGATTGAAGGAGATACGGTAACCTCTGGTTATGATCTTTTGTACCCAAGAATTGGTGGTGATGGTTAGCCAGGCAGAAGGGTACAAGGAGAAATGTCCCCCAACCACCTCCAGAGGAAAGGAGTTGGGACGCTCTTCAGGAGCGCTGGTAGGATTGACCAGGGAAAGAATCCCTGGAACCCTGGTTACGTGGCCCCCCTCTGCCCCAAAAGGAGCATCTTCCCTGTGAGTTTCCCCCTCTGCCTCTGGGGGAGAACTCGGCCTGTGTCACGGAAAGGACTCTGAGATTTCTTGAACCATATCTTTCCACTCTTTTGGTTTCAGGAGAAAGCACGTTGAGGGGAAGAATAATGGACACCTAGAGCAGAAAGGGTCTTACCGTCTTGTTTACATCTGGCCAGTGTGCTTTTAACTTTGGGCCCAAACAACGAGGAGGGCTCAATAGGGGCATTAAGAAAGGAAGACTTAAAAGGTTCCGTGAAGTTGCACAAGCACATCCAGGTGTGTCGTCTCAAGACTGCAGCTGAACCCGCCACTCTAGCTGCTCTTTCTGATGCATGAGATATCAATCGCATAGAGGAGTTAGATATAGACTCAGTAGTGGCCATCTGAGAGGCCACTTTGTCACGGACCTCATCAGACACTGCACCAGCCAAGGTTTCAGAGAGCTCAGAAACCAGATCCCTTTGAAGCCTGGTAAAATGTGCCATATAATTCAGGGACCTGATAGCAAAGGTTGCTGAAGCAAAAGTGCACTTCCCTATTCTGTCCAGGGCCCGGGACTCTCTGTTAGGCGGATGGACAGTCTGGCTTTCTTTCTGCCAGATCCTTTTTTGTTGCGGCCATCACCACCAAAGCATCTACAGGAAGACCTTTGGACCAATGGGGATCTGAAGCAGCAGGGGACAAGATCTTATCTGGCCTCCAGGGAATAGCTTCAACAGTATCAGGAGCCTTCCAAGCATGCTGCACGATGAACTTGACAAGTTCATCGGCAGGTGGAGTAACCCAGGCGGTAGGGGGCTGGGTGTAAAAAGCCTGTAGGAACACATATTCCTTAGGGGTCAGATTAGAGGACTGGCAGTCACCTCTCTGTTTCAGGATTTCAAGGATATCACCAAAGGATACCTCGGAGGGTGACTGGAGGGGATCCTTCCCCCTCATTGAAATCTGTGTCTTCGGTGAGGGACTCTTCTGTGGAGTCCATGTGCTTCCTCTTAAAAGAACTTTTCCGGTGGACCTCCTCAGTGGGAGAAGCTGGGGAAGACAACAGAAAAGGGGATTCCTGAGGGAATATGTCCTGAGGCCCTTGCACCCGGTGTCTGCTAGGTGCAACTTTTGAAACCAGTGTACCAGAGGCGGGCAGAGGTATAGACAGTCCGGTATCACCAGCAGCAGCGAAAGCTTTCTCCATCAGTTGGAAGGCTGGTCCACCCGGAGAGGAGTGTATATCTAGGATAGGGGGCACTCCTCCACTAAGTGGCTCAGCCTGCCGACTCGGAGTCCCTGGATGGCTGTGGAGCAGCAAGCTATGCGTTTCACAGCTGACATCCTGGGTCATAGCAAAACTTTCCTGCCACAAAGGCAACTGCGGTTCCTTAGTGAGATCCATAAAGGGAACCACAGAAGGGGAAGACTGTACTATATCCATAGACTTCAAAGCCAATGAAGGAGGAGAATAAGAAGGTGTCTTTGAAGATGGGTGAGCACCTCCCAAGGAAGGATAGTTCCTGGGGGGTGGAATACCTCTGGCTAAGAATGCCTGGTCCACAAGACGCAACACATCATGTTCAGAAAGACTTCTAGTGGACCTCACAGAGACTGAGGGAGAAACAGGCCTATCCACAAAAGAGGCAGACTCTGTGCCCATCTCATCTGACTGCACCGAGGACAATGGTACTGAGAAGGACTGAGCTACTGTAGTCTGCACCAAAGAAGTCATCAGTGCCAATGTCATTGTCTGCACCGACAGAGGGATCGTTGCCAAAGTGGTTGTTGGTGCTGAAGCTGGAACCGACAAAACTGGAGTCAACAATAAAGGCCTTGGTTCCAAGGAATATCTCGGAGCCAACGTGGTCAAGGTCTGCGCCAACTGAATGGCCGGTGCCAATACAGTGGTACTGGTCTGAACTGAGGAGCCCCTCGGTGCCGATATGTAGAAGGCTGCAGGATAGGACGGAATCGAAATCACTAATGGAGCTGAAGGCCTCGATGCTGAAGGTCTGGGCACCGAAAGCACTGGGGCTGACTGAGAGAGCTCCAGAGCCGAAATTTTAGCCTTTTTAGATTTTGGTTGGTGAGAGTCCCCAGCCTGGGACAAAGGCATGGATTTAGCCTTAGTAGAAACATCCATTTTCTTATGGGCTTTAGGAGGGGTTGAGACCTCTGACTCAGAAATAGCCTCTGAAAAGGGAGATTTTAGAAGTCCCTTCAGTATCAGCTTATTTTTCCTTTCTAACAAAGTTCTATTAGAAAAGTTCTCACAAATAGTACAAGGTGGTTCAACAGACAAATGGGAAGCTCCCAAACAATAAACACATAAAGAGTGTGCATCAGAAGTAGGCAGTTTGTGTCCACAATCAAAACACATCTTAAACCCCGGACTACCCTTTTAATCTGCCATATTAACAAAAAGGAAAGTACCAACAATGGTACAAGAGAGTACCTGAAGGTATGAAAGAGAAAGGGAAAAGGATTACCAACAATGGTAAGGAGAAATTACCTCGCGGTAAAAAGGGTAAGTAAAGGACAGAAAAAACCTGAGGAAATTATGAACGCTAGATGCGATAGGGCAAGAGACAATAAAAGATCAACTTTTCTGACAGAAAAGTAATTTATAAAGCAATTAAACAGCAATTAAACAGCAATTAGCTCAAGAGAAGTAGCTTGACATGACCGGATGGCAACGTGGCAAACAAAATCTGAGGTAACAGGGAGAGAGGAATTGTGGGTAAGAGTTTAGCTCGAGAGTTTGAAGCTGACGTGAGCTTGGAAAGTGGCTGGCTCGGTTCCGAGCTCAGAACTGATACCCATGTGTAAGGAATGAACAAGGATTAACAATATCAGATGCCATGCTCTAATGCCCCCGACGAGATACCCTCCTACTTCCTAAAGACAGCCACAGAAGCCATTGCCTTCCCTATCTGCATCCTAATAAATTGATCAATTTCAGAATCCCATGTTCCCCATCTCTGGAAAAAGGCCTATATTATTCCACTCCACAAGGGTGGCAACAACAATGGCATTACTAACTTCTGTCCCATTGCTATCTTATCCCCAATTTCAAAACTGCTCGAAAAATGCTTTCACCTTCAACTACTTCCCTACCTAATAAATAACTTCCTTACTCCCACCCAGCATGGATTCCATCCAGGGCATAGTACCACCACCGCCCTCCTCTCTTTCCTATAAACCGTAAACAAAGCCCTTGACTCTAGTCGTATTGTATCCACCCTCCTCTTAGACCTCTCTAAACCCTTCAATACCATCTCTCACAACCTTCTCCTTACCAAACTCTCTAAAGTAAATCTATCCCACTCCTTTATCAACTGATTCACCAGTTACCTATCAAATAGGCAACAAGCAGTTAAGTGGAATAAAGCTATTTCACCATTCCTAAACACTCCCACAGGTGTGCCCCCAGGGCTCAATTCTAGGTCCCCTTCTTTCAATATTTTTATCAATGACTTCTACCATGGCATCCCTAATGCCAGCCTCATCCAATACTCCGATGACTCGACAATATATGCTCTGCCACCTCCACCTCCTCATTAACAAAACTAACCCAAGAAGCCTTCTCTTCCACTGAACAATGGATGTTAGACAACCATCTAGCACTGAATGCAACCAAGACTAAACTTATATTTCTCTCCTCTAAAAGCATCACCCTTGACAAAAACTCTTTCTCTGTCACCAGCCAGAATAACACACCTCTAGAGATAGTCTCCACAGCTAAACTATTAGGAATTCTCATTGATGATCAGCTAAAGTTTGACCGCCATCTATATGCTAGCCCTGTATGCGCCGTGATCAGTCATGTATTCAGACTGATTGGCTAGTGTCTTAGATTTGATGCCTTGGTTGATTTATTGTTTGTAAATAGAGTTTTTGACACATATGTTTTTTCATATATATTTTTTTATATTATTTTCATAATACCTTTATAATGAGGTAAGGTGTCTTGTTATATTAGTTTGTTATATAAGCTATTTTTTGTTCTTGTCATTGTCAACAGGTAACGCATTCATATATTGAGCGTTAGCCAAGCATAAACTTTACTCAAGCCTAACATTCTAATCGTCAAGCAATATTTTAGTTTGTTATACAAGCTATTTTTTGCTCTTGTTATTGTTAACAGGTAACGCATTCATACATTGAACGTTAGCAAAGCATAAACTTTACTTAAGCCTAACATTCTAATCGTATACTTGGGCTTGACAGTTTTTGCTCTCTGCAGGAACATCCGCAGATTTACATATCCATACTCAATAGGTTCAACATTAAAGAAAAATCCTTCATTTTTTGGTAGTGCCTTATGTCTGGAACTAAGGCATGCATATATATTTTTTTCACACAAGCGTTTTGCTATGTTTGCAGTTTACCGCTGATTATCATTGTATCACCTTCTATAATATGCTCCTAAGCTGAAACAAGTTGTTTTTAACAAGACAGCTTAGTCATTGACACAATTTCTCATCTTATTATCAGCAAGAAGTGCATAGTGTGACACATCATGTTCACATAAGCACCTTATTTATAATTGATATTTACGTTAATAGCTTTAAAAGATTTTGTAAATGATTTTTTGTTCACATAAATATGAACACTTAGATACAATACTGGATAAATTGATTTATTTATTGACAATGTTGCTGTTAATATATTATGGTGTTTTATCAAGATATTATCTATCAGTGAAGAGTTTTACTAGTTGTTTTACAAAACAAATGTTGTCTAGTGAGCGCATTCATTCAGCGCTGATTTCAAAACACAGGTTTTATGCATTAATTAACCTAGTAAATCTTCCCGCGTTTTAGCGGATATATACAAGTGTATCTGTTGTTTTAATTGATATCTGATGAAGCGTGGACTTACCACGCGAAAGCGCTCATTTCTTGTATTTTAATAAAGAACCTTTTGGATTTCATGACGAACTGTTACAAGTCCTTTGGCTGAATACCAGTGGATTATTTAGAACATTTTCACCTGCATTCCTTGTGGTTGGTTTCTCACTATTGTGTCTATAAAGTACTGCAGCTTTTTTGGTGAGAGAACCTTTTAGCAGGGATACCGACTATCTATTCAGTGTTCACTGAACAATGGATGTTAGACAACCATCTAGCACTGAATGCAACCAAGACTAAACTTATATTTCTCTCCTCTAAAAGCATCACCCTTGACAAAAACTCTTTCTCTGTCACCAGCCAGAATAACACACCTCTAGAGATAGTCTCCACAGCTAAACTATTAGGAATTCTCATTGATGATCAGCTAAAGTTTGACCGCCATCTATATGCAAATACCAAAAAAACCCATAGAAAGTTTGGCTTGCTTTACTGCCACAACCGTTTCATCCCTCCCTCCACCAGGCTCATTCTTGCTAACACATACCTTATCCCTTCCCTTATGTATGGAGCCTCTATCTTTACTAATCTGCAATCCTTCCTCAAATCAAAACTCTCCTCCTGCTACCATAAAATCTCTAAATTTGCAGCTGGCCATGGATCAGATACTCAACACTGCATTTCCCTTCGCCAACTGAACTGGCTTGAGTTGCCCAATTATCTTACCTATATTCAACTTATCCAAGCACATAAACTCATTTTCAGCCCCACTCTCTGTCCCTCCCTTGCCTCTACCTTCCAAATGCATTTACTTAACAGACATCTTCGATCCAGCTTCCAAAATCTAATAGAGCTACATAAACCTGCACACCCTCCAGGCAAACATCTTCTATCCTTCTGCCTTGCACGCCACTGGAATTCTCTCCCACCACTTATCCGTACCACTGACAGACTCTCTGTTTTCAAAACCATACTTCACTCATACTTAATCTCACAATGGGAATGCTCTTGCTCCGATCCTACATAAATTCCTTAACTTTACTGCTCACTACAGCTAATTATATCCGCTATTAGTCTCTACTAACCGTATAATTCCTGTAAGAAGTACATCTGCTCTACAAGATCCTTAATTTGTTAGTGAGGAATTTTTCAAGTATCAGTTCCCTCAATTGCCTATTTTCTGCAACTGTTGTTACCATCCAATTTTTAACTCACATGTAATAATTTTATATGTTTTCTTAATTTTTATAATTTTTGTATGTTATGATGATGTCATTTTATAATACTGTACCGTTTTGGAGCTTTTCTCCCCAGGACTCCATTGAAAATGGGCTCCTTGTGGCCCAATGGACCATCCTGGCAAACCAACTGCAAATAAATTAAATATGGAATAACAATATGGAAACCTTATAAGAAAACAAGCATGAGTAAATTCAAAAGAGTGCTGCAAAAATCGACTAAAAGCATTCATGGATGTGAAGGTTTAGGCTATTATGACAGATTAAAATTTCTGAACTGGTATAGTGTCTGATATAAATATTTAAGAGCAGATCTTATACAGGTGTATAGGACAGTTAGATACCACTAATACTGGAAATGCTTGTGGTTAAAGAATAGTAGAGAAGCATCAGACGAACTATGTAGGAGATGTTTCAGAAAGACAGACATACTAATTGGCTCTCTGAGAGAGAGAGAGAGAGAAAAAGAGAGAGGCTGATACCTGGAATATGCTACCAATTTATATTAAAGGATATACCAATTTACATATTTTATGAAGAGATTGGGCAGTTATTTATAGGGATGACTGTTTTATTATATTGGTAGGCTAGAAAGGCATCATTGCTTGTGCCTGAAATAGGTAGTTTTAAAATTTATTACTGTTTTCCTCGCAGCCTGTATTAAAATAAATGTTAGCGAATGAGACTGATGGAATGAATCTAATTTCATATTAAAACAGTGAAATGCATGGTGCAGAGTGGTATGATAGATATATCAGTTTTTGTAAGGAAACAAACTTGGACTTCTTTTAAACTGCACAATAAGCTTATAAAGATAATTAAAGTAAAAAATAAGAAAAATTGTATACAGTTTAAAATCTAGGATATGTTCTAAAAAGTAAGCAAAATGATAGGAAGCATGATGACGGGCAATCCTGGCTGGTGTAATAACTTAATGAAGCTAACAGATGAAAGGTTCCCTTTTGACAGTGTGACATCAGTACTGAAAGTATTTGAGGTCTTGTTAGTGAACTCAGGAAAGGAACTGTCATCACTGTTTTCTCAGCCATTATTTTTATTGTGTATGACATACTGTGAACTCTGTAAAATAAGTACAAAAAAATGGAAGAACCCAAGTTTCTGAGCTTCTGCAGTAGAGTTTCTTTCAATTGCCATCTCTGATTCATCTTACACAGGTCTGATTACAGAGTGAAAGCAGTTAGACTGGGGTAATGATGTACTCAGGGTGTGCAACTAGGATAATGATGTACTCAGGGGTGTGTAACTAGGGTAATGATGTACTCAGGGGTGGTAACTAGGGTAATGTACTCAAGGCTGTGTAACTAGGGTAGTGTTGTACTCAGGAGCATGTAACTAGGGTAATGATGTATTCAGGGGTGTATAGCTAGGGTAATGTACTTAGGAGCATGTAACTAAGGTAATGGTGTACTCAGGGGAGTGTAACTAGGGTAATGATGTACTCAGGAGCATGTAACTATTGTAATGATGTATGTATGGCTGTGTAACTAGGGTAATGATATACTCAGGAGCATGTAACTAGGGTAATGATGTACTCAGGAGCATGTAACTAGGGTAATAATGTACTCAGGAGCATGCAACTAAGGTAATAATGTACTCTGGTGTGTAACTAGGGTAATGATGTACTCAGGAGCATGTAACTAGGGTAATGATGTACTCAGGAGCATGCAACTAAGTTAATGATGTACTCAGGGGAGTGTAACTAGGGTAATGATATACTCAGGAGCATGTAACTAGGATAATGATGTACTCTGGGGTATGTAACTAGGGTAATGATGTACTCAGGAGTGTGTAACCAGGGTAATGATGTACTCGGGAGCATGTAACTAGGGTAATGATGTATTCAGGGGCCTGTAACTAGGGTAATGTACTCAGGAGCATGTAACTAAGGTAATAATATACTCAGGGGTGTGTAACTGGGGTAATGATGTATTCAGGGGCATGTAACTAGGGTAATGTACTCAGGAGCATGTAACTAGGGTAATGTACTCAGGAGCATGTAACTAAGGTAATGATGTACTCCGGGGAGTGTAACTAGGGTAATGATGTACTCATGGCTGTGTAACTAGGATAATGATGTACTCAGGAGCATGTAACTAGGGTAATGATGTACTCAGGGCTGTGTATCTAGGGTAATGATATACTCGGTAGCATGTAACTAGGGTAATGTACTCAGGGGTGTGTAACTAGGGTAATGATGTACTCAGGGGTGTGTAACTAGGGTAATGATGTACTCAGGTGTGTAACTAGGGAATGATGTACTCAGGGGTGTGTAACTAGGGTAATGTACTCAGGAGCATGGAACTAAGGTAATGTATTCAAGGGAGTGTAACTCGCTTTCAACTGATGAATTTCAAGTCATTACTTCTGACTTACTGTACATGCATTATAAATATTCTCTACACAAGCATGTTGCATATGACAGTTTGGCTGAGCAAGTCTGAGGAAGATTAAATATGAGCTGTGAATGGAAAGTTAGTGTTGTAATCCTGTTCATAAGGAGAGAGTTGTGTAAGTAAACTTACCATAACAGTAGGTGTCCCAGTAGATCACTGGTGAAGTAGCCGCACCCTCCCTTCTTCCCCCCTCTTTTTTGCTATTTTTATGCACCAGGGTATTGGATTCTTCTTATTTCTGTTCGTATGTGACTGGAATTGAGCCTTACTCCTCTTTGGCAAGAGAGATCTGACGTTTTGGCAACCTAGCCACAGATTTTGATTTTGAAATGAGATTCATGAATATTGTGCCTCATGGAGTAGGGATGGTTAGCACTGGAATGGCATTTTGAACCCTTTGCAATTCATTACAACAGATGCACAGTGGTTTAAAGCCTTTTACATGTTTTTCCCCATTGTGTAGTGACAGTACTCCATTCACTGAGCATATGTATGCAAATGATTCCTCCCCAAAAAAAGAATCCTATGCAATTCAGAGACACTGTACCAGCTGTTTCTGGGATGGTCTTAACTGCAAGATTTAAGGAACCAGCTCCATGTACCTACAGTTAGTATAATGGCCTTGAACTGTGTGGTCCTCCTTCACTATTGATTTGTTACTTTGCTTACAGAGCTGAGCAGAAACATAAAACAAAATTGCACAGTAGGACAACCATACTGGCAGCAGAATTTATTATGGTGATATGATAACCCGTCTTGTCCGGGCTCTCACATGGTAACATAACTGAGCCCTTGCCAATGGGAGCTCTTGCTGTACTAGAATCCCTCATTAGCATATTATTGTGATGACATCAGCTCTGCCGTAATGAGTGCAGATATTTTCTGAATTGCTGTGTAGCATGGTAGCACAGTAGAGTGCTGCAGGGAGCAGCAGCACAGTAAGTTATACATCAGACACATCATAGTTTAGTAGCTGTACACTGATGCACTGTATTCACTCTGCAGCACCAGAGTACATAGTACTCCACAGTGTACTTTGCATGTTTGAGTGTCATTCTTCATTATGCCGTATGTCATTGCTGCAGTAATAACTGGTGTGCTAAATACAGTGTGCAGTAGGCATTTATGGAAATATACACTGTGAAGCAGTAGTTCAGCCTGACAGTTTTGCTTGCAGTGGATTTTCCCTCATAAATTAATGAGGTGGGATTTTTTTTCCAGTGACAATGCCTTTGTGAAATGGGAAATGGCTATGAACTTTGTGAAGTTTATATCCCATTAATTGCTATTTGGGTACAGCAGTTGATAACAGATTTTTTCTGTACTTATTGCTCATTCCTGCTTGCCATTGATAAACCCTCTGTGGTTATTCAACCCATTTTCCCCATAATATGATAATAAATCAAAAAAAGGCATCACCTATGCAGCCATAAGGAGGTTTTCTTTCAGGCACTAACCCCACCCCTTGCTGGCTAACATGGGTACCCACTTCACCATAAGGGCCTGCTTTGCCCAACCCCTCTATTTGAGTGCTCCCAGGCATATGCTAATGAGGGCTGCCATCACTGGTTTGTATGTCAAGCCCATATCTCTTGCAAGCAGCAAAACAGTCACTTGGCCATCCCATCATTCACCATTCCAGAGTGCACAAGGAGGCATTGACCACTCACTCCTACCCTTCCCTGCCTGGCTATTCAAGCACCCAGGCTACTAACTGAACTTAGGTTGTTGGATCATACTGCGGGCTTTGTCTGTGCTATGCAGTCAGGAGTTGACAACTGATTCTTACAACTATCCTACTATTCATCACAAGGTTTTTGGATGACAGGTCGTATTTCAAATATTTTATGTCACAGTGAGTTTCACTGTAGTGAGTTGTATTGTGCAAGACATCTGTGCATTTTTTCCCCCTTTTCTCCACTGTGGTGCAACTATGAAGTGGGCATATATCATTTGGTAATGGTGCACGGGGATTGCCTACTGCAGAAGAAAATATTTTTTCCTGTAGTTTGTTTTTTAGTTCACCATTTTTGATACTTAAGTTTTAATAAATAATGATCCAAAAACAGTTCTTTGATGGATCATGGATAAACCAGTTTGTACTCTATTTACAAAGCATTGACGGTTATAGTCACATCCCTGATCATATCCAGGATATGTTCATAGGTAAGTAGTAGACTAGCCACCCTTGCAGGCCATTTAGGTCTAGCCAGTTTCCCTTTTTGCACTCAAAATAAATCATCCCATTTGGTTATAGATTTGTCTTACACATCCCATGGTCAATAATTATATATTGCTCATAATGATATTACTCATAATGAGAATAACTGGGCTCATACCATAGATAATTTGAGGGGAGCTATGCATGGGATAAAGCATTTAGGAGCTGTATCTGTCTGTTAGTAGTACAGGGTGCATCCCTGGGGTAAATGTTTCTGTTTCTCATCCATAGCTCTAAGCTGCATTTGAAAATGGATGCGGAAAAACTTTGTTTAATGACTATGTGGAGTCAGTTCCACTGCAGTGGTATCCTCTGCGAGGTATACCTGTCAATTCAAACCATTCTGTTGATGTTGCAGAAGGAGTTTAGATCCTAGAAGGAGTATTTCTGATGCCATTTGACTTACTGATGTGAATTAAATCCATCCTGCATATTGGATCGGAGGTTGCCTTGTATGCCAGACACAGGTCACTTCTTAGCAGTCTGTAGAATACCGAGTATAGTGACATGGCTTTGAGTCGGTCCATGTAGGGCATGTTGTTTAGGTCTTGTATCCTTTTAGTAAGGTATCTGTGGACATTCCAGTAGTTGCATGTGTCTGGATAGATACATGCCAAAGGGGTCAATAAATTCAATGACTGGCCTAATAAGGGCTGCGTAAAGGGGGGCAATCACATCCCTAAATCTAGACACAATGACTTTGTTTATAAGCTGCGCAACTTAGAAGGGCTTTCTTACAACAGTAGACACATGTTGGCTGAAAGTAAGGTCACTCTCCACACAAGTCCTCAAATCCTGAACAACTATGTCCGCTCTTAGGGGCTTATTCTCAGTGTGGTAGTTCCCTGTGGTAGATGACTTCCCAAAGGATACAATAATGCATCTATAACATTTAGTTTCAGTCCATGATTTTGGAACCAGTTATTTATTTGGGACAAACTTTCCTGCAGGATGGCTAAGTCATTTGGGGAGTCAATGACTGCTCCTAACTTGCAGTTATCTGCAAACGTAAGTCAGCCAGAGAATTTTGGTACTGGCTTTTACTTCATAAAACTAGATGCCAAACAGGAGAGGTCCCAGCACAGACCGTGGGGGACTCCACTGGTGTCTGGCCTCTTTGTGGAAGTAACTTCTTCTATTTTGATTAGCTGCATCATATCTGTGAACCAGATTGCAATCAAACTGGTGACATAGGGGTTTCTTCCCAGTTTATTTAGTTTTCCTACTATTCCTAAGTGAAGAATTGTGTCAAAAGCTTTGGCCAGGTCAAGGTATGCAGTGTGTACCATTTTGCCTTTATCCATTGCTTTGTTGATCTTTTCAGAAAGTGTGTGTGTGTGTGTGTGTGTGTGTGTGTGTGTGTGTGTGTGTGTGTGTGTGTGTGTGTGTGTGTGTGTGTGTGTGTGTGTGTGTGTGTGTGTGTGTGTGTGTGTGTGTGTGTGTGTGTGTGTGTGTGTGTGTGTGTGTGTGATAAATGAATGCCAAAATTACTATGAGAGCAAAGGTCAGCAAGTGAATTTCTTGACATCTGCTTTTATAATTTTTTGTATTAAATCAGAGTTTATTGCATGACATCACAAGATGCTTTAAAAAAATGAAAAGTTATGTGGTAGAGAGCGAGGTGTTTAACAGCTTAAATTTGTTGGTGTGCAGTGCACTTTTCATTGGCCTGCCATCTGTGTGGCACCATGTAGCTTGCTTAATATTTTAAAAGTAAGCTTCATTGAGTTTAATACTGTAAAAACTGTCTATAACAAGCTTGCCATAGCTATGTTTTTATGCATGAACCTTGTTATCATAAGGCTATTTTTTTCTTATTTTGAAAGAGTTGCATGTATTATTTGTATGTGTACAGATTCTGAGGATTGTTTAGCCTGATGAGTCTGATATGCAAAGCTATGGAACCCATCATAATGGACCTGATAAACAAGGATATAGGGAATCTCCAAACTCTGGATCCTACACAGTTTGGTTTTGTGAAGGGTAGATCATGCCTGCTCAACTTGGTCGACTTCTTTGAGTCGGTCATTAGAGCTTTGGATGAAGGCAATGTGGTTCATACAGCCTACCTTGATCTGGCCAAGGTCTTTGATACCATTACACACACAGAATCATAGAAAACCTCACTAAGCTAGGCATCAACCCCTATACCACTAGGTGGGTTGCAAACTGGCTCACAGATAGGACCCACAGTGTGAAAGTAGCTGACTCCAAGTCAGACTGCCAACCAGTCACAAGTAGAGTCCCACATGGTACGGTCTTGGGTCCTTTCCTGTTAGGTATCTACTTCTCTCAAGTCCAGGCCAACACGAAGGGACTGTGGCTGATAAATTTTGCAGACAATTGCAAGTTGGGAGCTATTATTAACTCCCCAAGTGATGTTGACA
Source organism: Protopterus annectens (assembly GCF_019279795.1). Classification (NCBI taxonomy): domain Eukaryota; kingdom Metazoa; phylum Chordata; order Ceratodontiformes; family Protopteridae; genus Protopterus; species Protopterus annectens. The sequence goes on from NC_056736.1 coordinate 531,077,620, forward strand.
TCCTACAGAATGGCCTCACTGAGACCAATGACTGGTGTCAGAACTATGGCCTTAAGCTCAAGGCCAAAAAATGTGTCGTCCTCCCCTTTGTGAAAAAACAGGTTCCCATGAATTACCAGATCGATGGTAGTCCACTGAACACAGAAGGCGTTATGAGAGATCTGAGAATACTGGTTGACAGCAACCTTTCTTTTGATCACCACATTGCTACTGTGGTCAGAAAGTCCTTATGTGTGGCACATCTCATTACTAAAGGTTTTACATCCAGGAAGAAAGAGGTCATTGTCTCTCTCTACTCTTCTCTCATTAGGCCAATCATCAAGTACAATGCCCCATTTGGCATGTACCTCACTAGACACCTGCAACAACTGGAGAGGCTGCAAAAGTACCTCACAAAGAGGATCCTAGGCCTTAGACATGTGTCCTATATGGACAGACTCAAAAAAACACCAACTATTCTCTGTCTCATATCGCCTAATTAGAGGCGAGCTCTACTTGACTTACAAAGCCATGTCTGACCCAGCTCTGTTAGAAATGCTACATCTAACGAAATCCCAATCCCTCTGCACCACACGCTCCAGAGACCTCAACCTCATTACCACAATCAACAGAATATACTGGAGGGACAGGTTCATAACGCAGAGACTGCCCATGCTATGGAATAAGCTTCCCATACATGTCAAGCAGAGCACCTCGCTGAACCTCTTCAAGAGAAATCTTGATGAGTGGATGGGCAACAGAAAATTCACCCCGGGGATAACTCCAGTGGCTCTACTTGACAGAGGCACTGGGAACTAAGGTCAGGTGGCACTATGTTAGGGTACTCCTAAGGGCTAGGCTTATAAAGACCCCAGGGCCATTAGCCTAGTACACACCTATGAACCTATGTAGAGCTTCAGGATTACCATTGGACGCAGTTCCCTTAAACATGATTATCCTTTGCTATCTGATGACCAGTAAGTTTACTCTTTTAGATGAGATTGAAACTGTTCTGACAAATAACAAGAAATGTGTTGTGTATGAGAAGATGCACCTTTCTGGAAAGAATAAGAAGTATAGGTGTGAAATACCTTATCTCTTGGATAGTGTGTGACGCAGTAATATTTAAGGTCCACTTAGGTTGCAATTTGTTTAACGTACCAGTCCTCAAAGCAAAAAATGACCTATACCTTAGAGTCTGTTTTATTGGCATATTAGAAAGTTAACTCAAGGAGAACAAAAGGTGTGTACCCATATTCAAGAAGAACTGCTGATGCAGGAAATAATTTGCTAGTTGAAGTAGAGTAATGACCTTCATAAATGCTGGACTACGTAAGAGTAATGATTGGGTAACCATAACTGTGACACTGGAAATTATTTCTTCTCTTCCTGTAAGTATAAATAAGTGATGAATATATATCCTTTCAAAATAAAAATAACAGTAATGCGTTGCTTTGACTCTTAATGGCTGTATTGTTATTAGTTTCCCATGCTGTAGCAATTCTTTAAGTATGTTCTTTCAGAACTGATCAGAAATACATCAATTCCATCTATGGCAGAGTTTTTGCTGGTCTGTATGTATGCAGCATTATTTTAATAATTTCTAAAAGGTCTGTTTATGGATTTCAGAGTTAAGCAAAGCCGGAACCTTTGGTAGATTGAGTAGCAGAGCTGGCTACACTAAGAAATGGAAGAAAGAGAAACATTACAGCTGCCGGAGTCTAGTCATTTGGGGTAAGCTGTTTCAACAGAGGTTTCATTCATGTTTATTGTTTAATTTTTCAATGCTAGTATATTACAACTGTCATGAAGTACCTATAATACTCTGTAATAACCTTTGAATAAGATGTTCCAGCTATGTTCATTGTAACTGCACTGACTGTACGCTGTAAGTTAACTCAGTTTTAAAGCATACTTCAGATACTTGTATGTCTCTAATCTCGGACATTAGCTTAATTATGAAATAATATACCAGTGAGCTAAATGATAAATAGTGATGCTAGGTTTTCAGTTGATTTCAGATCCTTTTTACTGTAATTTATTGATCCAATATATTAATTTATCTGCAATTTCAGCACAAGAAGTAGAATCTGTTAACATTTAACAAGCATCATTTCTCTAATCCTATAACTGAATTCTTTAATCCCTACCTGCATGCTGTTCGACTTGTATCATGTCACTTAACCAGACAGTGCTCCCTTGTCACCTAGAAAAGCAGACAGTAGCAGATTTTATGAGACATGGCACATTCATTGAAAAAAAACGTGTCTAGTGGTTATGAATGCCGATTTAGAAGTACAATAGCAAAACTGACATAAAAAAATTATAATGAGGATGTTCCAGGAAATGAAAACTTATTTTTGGCACAGTACTTGCAACCAAGTAGATGTATGCTGTTTACAATTAATGGTATATCCAGATGGTGGAATCTAACTTTGTGGGTTTGTAAGAAATTGTCTTATTTATTAGTCTAAGACATGAATTGTTGATACTATCATTTGAAGTTCTTGAGAGTTATCCAAGTTTTAAAGTCAAAACAAAAAACTGAAGCAGCAAAGCTGTGAATCTGAAAAACACAGTCTTTTTAATAAAGAGAAATGTAAGTTGTAAATTATCAGTGTTAAAACAGCAGAAAAAAAAATTTAAATATTGTATATATAAATGAGCTATTACAAGGCTAACAGAGGATCTCCCAGTGGAGCGTTGGCTATGCTCCAGTTATTATTTTTTTCAGCATCTAACCTAAGCACTAATGTTATGTAAGAATTTTTATTCTGTTGTATCTCTTATATTAACCCTCGGACATTATACAGCAATGGAGAAAACAACAAAAAAGTCCCCTAAATTTAAACAACTGTAGCAGCAACCATGATGTAAGGTAACTGCTTCAGACCCAGTTTACATAATGGAAACAACAATAATTGTTTCCTAGGATATAATCAGACCCTAAAGCAGATGTTTCTAAATATCCAATATCTGATTAACTTTCAAGACTGAATCATTTTCAAGGGAAAATTATCCAATATTTTACGTTTTCTGAATTAGAGAAGAAGGTGAATTTTTCTAACTTGGCAAAGCATGGATTTAATAGTAAAACTTCTGCAATAAATGAGGGGTCAACATATAAAACAAATTTACAAAGAGAGAATCTGGATTGAGAGATTTTTTTACCATTGAATCAGGAGGATGGTGAACATTCTTTAAATGTAGACGATGCAGATATGTTAGTTACTGACTTTCATACTGTTTCTTGTAACAAAGGAATACTCTGCTTAATTATCTGATGTGCCAGAATGGGTTCAAATGATGATGGGAAAACTAGATAAGTTATGTAGAGAAGTCAGACATTTGGCTTGACTATCAAATGAGGCCACCCTCCTAAAACTATTAACTGAGTAAAAAGAAAAAAAATGCTTAAACGTTTGTCCTAAACTGGAGTCTGACTTTATTTTGGAACTAGCAAATAAACAGGATGAAGCAAATATAGAAAATAATAAATTACAGGCCACTATCTGATGGCTATTTGGGTATAGAATTCAAACCAAGAAACTGAAGCATTTAATTAAAAAAAAAACTCTTCTGGAAGGGAGGTTAATATAAAAGAACATTCTATATAGATGTAGATTTGGTTCATAGGGTGGATGGATTTTCCTAAAACAGAATATAATCAAGCGGTTCTGGCAAAATGTCTTTTTCTTCGAATGATCAAAATTTCTTTTTGTCAGCTGTATAAAAAAAAAAAAAAGGAACTTTACTTATGACGTTCTAGCACCTCGGCATTCACTGCCTTCAATGGAATAAACTATCATACTAAATACACCCTATATATACACTTAATTACATCAATAAATCAATTAATTAATTACATCAATTTCATTAAATGAGTACTTTCCAATTACAATAGGCATTCAAACCATCTGGATTTAAAGTTCCAAATTTTAAAATAAATAGGGCTTCTTTATATAGAAGCCTCTCTTTAACATCCAAATAATCACTTTTATCAAATTTCTCTAAAATAGTGCCCTACAAACCACTGGGGTCACCCTTGTGACATTTTAAAAAATGTTGAGCTACAGGGCTTTCAAGCTTGCATTTCTTTATATCTCTCACATGTTCCTGCAAGCGAAGCTTGAAAGCCCTTTTGCTTTCCCCTATATAAAACTCGAAAGCCCTTTTGCTTTCCCCTATGTAAAGCTTGAAAGCCCTTTTGCTTTCCCCTATGTAAAACTTGAAAGCCCTTTTACTTTCCCCTATATAAAACTTGAAAGCCCTTTTACTTTCCCCTATATAAAACTCGAAAGCCCTTTTGCTTTCCCCTCTGTAAAGCTTGAAAGCCCTTTTGCTTTCCCCTATGTAAAACTCGAAAGCCCTTTTGCTTTCCCCTCTGTAAAGCTTGAAAGCCCTTTTGCTTTCCCCTATGTAAAACTCGAAAGCCCTTTTGCTTTCCCCTCTGTAAAGCTTGAAAGCCCTTTTGCTTTCCCCTATGTAAAGCTTGAAAGCCCTTTTGCTTTCCCATATATAGAACTTGCTGCACAGACACTTTAATGCATAGACAATACATTCAGTAGTACAACAGAAATTAGTTAACACATTAAATTTCTTTACATTAATATATTGGAAACTTTGTACAACACATTGACAAATAATACATTTTCCACACAGAACAATTCCTAAAATTTGTAAAGTATTTGATACCCTCGAGGTAGGGGTTTGGAACTTGCTATGTACTAATCTATCCTTAATACTACATCCTTTTCTAAAAGAGAATGTAGGTTTAGTACATAGTTAAGCAAATTCTCTAAATTTGAGCAAGTAGCCCCAATTCTGTTTTATAATAGGAACTATTCTATCGCTCAATAAGTCATACGTCATAACCATGTACATGTTATTTTTTTCTTTTTCTGCACCCTGGTTATTTTCTTGAGTATAACCCACTCTTACTATACATCCTATTTGCCTTTCTCACCTTGCTCAAAGCCTCCTTTACAATTTTCTTTTCATAACCTCTCTGTATAAACATATTTAGAGTCTTATTATATTCAACTTCTAAATCTTCCTTGGTATTACAAAGTCTCTTCATTCTTATAAACTCACCATATGGTAATGCTTTTAGTAAGTGAGGTGGGTGGAAACTTGAGCCATGAAGGAAACTGACACCTTCAAACTTGCTATGCACAGAAGTAGAAATACTTTGACCAACAAGTCCCTTTAAACTTACAACCAAAAAGACTACTTGCTCACCACAAGCTGAAATATCATATGTCAACCCAAATCTATTGGTGTTAAGTTTACTTACAAATATTTCAACCTGATCTAAACCCCCTGTACATAAAAAAATAAGATCATCAATGTATCTATAATAATAAAATATATTATTAATAAAAAATTCATCCTTGTACAAATATTCATTTTCCAACAAACCCATCATAATATTAGCATACATCGGTGCATATGGAGCACCCATAGCTGTACCCTGTAATTGATGATACAAAGTCCCATTGGATTCAAAAAATTATGCTGTAAAAAAAAATCTAAAAGTTCAATGATGTACACTGACACTGGACTGTCGTCCATTGCGCATTTTAGTGCCTCCAACCCATACGTATGTTTGATGCTTGTATATAAGCTATTGGCATCAATCAGCCAATACATATTTTGTTCCCAATGAATATTTTTTATTTTTCTCAAAAAATCAAATGTATCTTGTATATAATGACTGTTTCTTTACTATTTTCAACAAATAATTGTGAAGAAAAATCCCAATTTTATTCAGGAAATAGTTGCAAGCGGACACTATGGATCTTCCTGGGGGGGGGGGGGGACATCATTCTTTGAAAAATACTCCAGTCTTTTCCCCCTTCAGTAAAAGATCTTTGTATTGCATAATAGCCTGTTGGTACTGTTCCACATTTATAACTCTATACACATTTTCATCATGAATATGTTGGTAACACATTTTTAAATATTGTTCATAATGTAACAAGACCAATTTGTTCCCCTGGTTTAAAAATAATTTCCTTCTTGTTATTAAGGTTGCATAAAGCATCCCACTCATTTTTAGTCAAATTATATTTAACTCTATTTTTTTGTTTTTCAAACTCAGCGGCAAGGTTCTCAATTGCATAGTTCACCATCACTGAAAACTGTTGAACGCCTTCGTGTCTGAATGGTGGTATAAACTGAGACTTATAAGGAACAGTATCTGTATTTAATGGATAGTAAGCATTTATGGCAACCCCTTCATCAGAGTCAGAACAAAAGGAATAGAAACTTATATCTGAATCATCTATACTGTCAAAAGAACATTGCTCATTCCTCGTTGTTTTTATACACACTGTTATGAAACAAATTCCATATATGCAACTTTCTCACTAAACAAAACACATATTTCTTAATCATATTTAATCACAGAATAACCATTGGAACAAACTTAAGGCCCAAATTTAGTACAGCCATCTCACAATCATTTAGGGCATAGCCCGATAAATTTACAACATAAGCAACATCATTAACAACATCAGTTCCTTTTAAACTTCTTGTACCTTGATTGTTGTTGCTGAGGGTATGGATTATGTCTCTGTTGTTGCCCATAGTCCTCTCGTTGCATTTCAACAGAGCCCCATGCCCTGTTTCTTGTTGTTTGGTTTGACCTGGCACCACGAAAAGTTTGGTTCATGTATTGTGGCTCTTGTGCAACCGGTAAACCAGGGTAGTCGTTAGTGTCACTGTTCCAGTCAGTAGAGTCCTCTGCAAAATCAGAGGAAACATCAGCTTTTGCCAACATGTCTTCCGAGTTCTTTGAACCTTGAAAACAAACTCCCTTTCATCATGACTTCTGATTTGTTCAACATAAGAAGGCGGAACCCTTCTTATAATCACCCAAGTCCCTAATGAGTTTTCTCTTTTTGGCAGCCAAAAAAATATCTTTTTCTGATTCACTTAATGTAACAGAGATATCCCCCAGAAAATGGTCAAGTTTATTGTGAGATGCATTATTAGTCAGCTCCTCACAAATATTTGAAATTTCTTCTTTAGATCGGCGTTGTTTCAACAAATCTCTTTCCACCAGAATGTTAATCCATTCTATGGAACACTTGTGGGCTGCCAAAACCCACCTTTTATGAAATTTCACATCTTCCTCATCCTCAGCATTGAACAGAGTGTTAGGGCTTCTGAAAGCTCTTAAACCACGAGGTGTAACTTCTAATTCTTAATACCACTTCAGGCTGAGAATATTTAAATGAAATGACAGATCCTTGTGCAACAATTTATCCAATTTGTCATACTTCTGCTGTATTTCTGTAGATAAAGCACCCGCCCTACCTTGACCAACAGCTGAAAAGGGGTTGTTGTTACTTCTCCTTTTGTTCTCCATACCCAGGTATCTCTCCCAGGGTTTTACACCTTCCGTATCACCAGATAACATCCCTCTATGGCCGGTTAGCTTGTTTAAATGAATGGTGTATTGTTCAATACTCATTGGGAATACTCCCCTTGTTCTTGCCTAAAAACTCTAGGCAAGTCTAGTAACGACTCACTGGACATGGACAAACCAGAAAAAACTCTAAACAACACACTCAAAGCAAGACAAAACAATAAAATTAAATACAACAGTCCAGTCCACTACAAAAAGAATAGATTTAATATGTTCTAGCACCTCGGCATTCACTGCCTTCAGTGGAATAAATTATCGTACTAAATACACTCTGAGTATATATATATATATATATATATATATATATATATATATATATACACAATCAATTACATCAATAAATCAGTGAATTAATTACATCAATTTCAATAAATGAATACTTTCTAATTACAATAGGCATTCAGGCCATAAACAAACTCTACAACAAAAGGAGGAAGCTACTACAAGATAGAGCAAAATCCTTAAAAGGTAAGACACCCTTGATCACTATAAGTAAAAAACTAAGAGCTCTCATAAAATCATCCAAAGCAAATTTCGAGAGAAAAATAGCTAAAGACTCAAAAGACAATCATAAGGCCTTCTTTAGCTATGTTAGAAACCTAGGAGGAAACTCCCAGATATGCTCAGAACTAGTTCAAAATGATGTGAAGATTACTGATCCTACAGACATTGCCAACATACTGGCTGACAGGTTCAGTGCAAACTTCTCCCGCCCAAAAGGAGAGATATCTATACCAAATGAGTGCAGCCCCCAAACATCTCCAGCGCCCAAGTGAGAACTGCTCTCTCCAAAGCAAAAACACAGCATCCATGGGACCCGATGGTGTCCCCGGCTGTGTGCTCCACGAACTCAATGAGGAATTAAACCCACAGCTAGGACAGCTGTTTAATCAAAGTCTTACCTCTGGATACGCACTCCAGGAGTGGCGCACTGCAACTGTGGTCCCACTTCACAAAGGCGGTGCCTCCACAGACCCTGGAAATTACCGCCCATTAGCTTGACAAGCCTTATCTGCAAAGCCATGGAGAGGATCATAATGGACCTCATAAATAAAGACATAGGGAATTTTCAGACTTTGGATCCAACCCAGTTTGGCTTTGTCAAAGGCAGATCATGCCTTTTAAACTTGGTTGACTTTTTCAAACAGTCACCAAAGCCATTGATGAGGGAAAGGCAGTCCATACAGCCTACCTCGATCTGGCTAAGGCCTTCGATACAATACCCCACTCGGGTATCATTGAAAACTCATCAGCTTAAATGTTAACCCATACATCACAAGATGGGTTGCAAACTGGCTGAGTGACAGAACCCACAGGGTCAGAGTTGCTGGCGCCATGTCAGACTCAAAGCCTGTCACAAGTGGTGTCCCACAGGGCTCAGTCCTGGGCCCACTCTTGTTTGGCATCTACTTTTCCAAGTACAAGCAAACACAGGAGGGTTATGGCTGACAAAGTTTGCAGATGACTGCAAACTGGGCGCCATAGTAGAAAACACATCTGACACAGATATCCTTCAGAAGGGTCTCACAGAAACGGATAACTGGTGCCAGAGCCACGGCCTAAAGTTAAATGCCAAAAATGCATAGTCATACCCTTCGGGAAAAACAAGGTTACCCCTAGCTACCAAATAGGTGGCAATCCACTGAGCACAGAAGAAGTTATCAGGGACCTGGGGACCCAGGTTGATAGTAGTCTGTCATTCGACACCCATGTAGCTAAAGTAGTTAGGAAGTCCTTCTACATTGCCCACCTTATCATGAAGGGATTCTCATCTAGATCAAGGGAGGTCATAGTCTCCCTTTACTCATCACTCATCAGACCAATGATTGAGTACAATGCCCCATTCGGAATGTATCTGACCCGACACTTGCAGCAGCTGGAGAGGCCACAAAGTTCCTCACCAAAAGGATAAAGGGTCTCAAAAATCTGTCCTATGCTGCCCGACTGAAAGAACTCCAGCTCTATTCAGTCGCCACCGCTTGCTCAGAGGTGACCTTTGCCTAACATACAAGGCCATGTCAAACCCAGATTTGATGAATATGCTTCACCTCAAAAATCTAGATCCATCAGAGCCACAAGGGCGGAGACTTAAACCTCGACACGGCTATTAATAGGACTGCTGGAGAGATAGATTCATCACCCAAAGACTCCCTATGCTGTGGAACAAAATCCCGGTACATGTGAGGCAGAGCACCTCGCTGGCCTTGTTCAAGAGAAATCTTGACCAATGGATGGGAGATCGCAGATATACCCCAGGAATTACCTCAGTGTCACTGCTCGACAGAGGCACAGCAAAATAATGGGTATAGTTCCCCATACTAAAGGGGTGGCGTAAGCCACAAAACAATGGGCTAGGCTTATAAATGCCCTCGGGCAGATAGCCTAGTATGAACCTATGAACCTATGAACCTATGAACCTATTGGGAATACTCCCCTTGTTCTTGCCTAAAAACTCTAGGCAAGTCTAGTAACGACTCACTGGACATGGACAAACCAGAAAAAACTCTAAACAACACACTCAAAGCAAGACAAAACAATAAAATTAAATACAACAGTCCAGTCCACTACAAAAAGAATAGATTTAATATGTTCTAGCACCTCGGCATTCACTGCCTTCAGTGGAATAAATTATCGTACTAAATACACTCTGAGTATATATATATATATATATATATATATATATATATATATATATATATATATATATATATACACAATCAATTACATCAATAAATCAGTGAATTAATTACATCAATTTCAATAAATGAATACTTTCTAATTACAATAGGCATTCAGGCCATCTGGATTTAAAGTTCCAAATTTTAAAATAAATAGGGCTTCTTTATATAGAAGCTTCTCTTTAACATCCAAATAATCACTGGACTGGACCGTCATATTTAATTTTGTTTTGTCTTGCTGCTCTTTGAGTGTGTTGTTTAAAACTTTACTTATGACCAAGTTTCAATTAGATACTTTCAAGGTCCCCCCAATAAACTCTTCAGAAAATGATGGCCTTTGCTGATATAAGGAATTTTTGGGCAGACAAAGATGGTCTAGATTTCTTTTCAGATTATTTTTAAGAAACCAACACTTAAAATTTAATTCACCAGAAGAAGCTAGGAAGGAGCTGTCTATGAACCATTTGCTACGGTAGCTCTTGTTTTATAATGAACTTAAATCAAAATTTGGTGGGGGGGCTCCAGGTAGATTGTTTTTCCTGGCATTCTTTAATTTCTATTTAGTACATACTGTTGAAGAAAACTCCGCCATTAAAAGTAAAAGGACTTAGTAATTTTAAAGCTTCTTAAGCATACTAATACTGATGCAACATATCTACAGTAAATGTATTTATTTAACTCAAGGTAATTTAAATTTATTTGATAAAGTGTTCAACAAGGCTTTAGTCATTTCATCTAATAACAAGTTCCTAAGTATCTCTATTTTGCTACACTGTGAGAGATGTAAATTGAAGATATCAGCAAACACATGCCTGAATGTTATCAATGAAATTGCAGATGGACAATGTAGAGTGTGTCATAGGATTAATCTATATATATTTTACTAATTATAGGTCTTTTTTACATAAAATATCTTTCGTCCTGTATTACTTAGATGCAGAAGTTATTATTCTAGCTGGAGATTTTAATGGTTCTTTTCAACTCTCATAGAGGTGTTCATTCTGACTGACTGAGGGAATTTTTAGCTAGCTGCTGTTTACTAGACTTCTGGAACTTTAAATATTTACATTTAAAATGTTGAGTTTATTTTAATTATTTAAAAAACTCATCTAGATTAGATTATTTTTTTGTATCATAAAGGTCAGTATACTATATAAATCAAATGGAAAATTTTCTGAGGTATAAATCATATCATACACACAAAATTATTTTAAAAGTGCAGATCATTATCCAGAAGAAAAAAAATTCTGTAAGTCAGTTTATACTATTTAATATAGAGACATTTTGAAAATATAAGATCTTAATTATTTGTAAAATAATTTTATTATAGGATCTCTCATTTGCATGAGCAAGAGCATCAACTAAAGCATTGATGGTCGGAGATTTTTTCCACCTTTCAATGAAAGAAAGGAATAGGAAAGAAGCAAGATGCAGAATATTTTAAAATTTTGGTTTAATTTAAAATTTCTTTTTCAGGGAGAATTTTATTTATTTTTATTTTATTTGTTTGTTTTACATTTGTTGACCGGGAGAGTCCAACTGGATTACAAGTCCATTTTCAGTGGAAGCCCAGGGAGAAAAGCTCCAAGAGAACAATTTTTTACAAAACATAGTTTTAAGGACAGACTTTTGACATACAATTTCCATAGAAGAGACTTTGACATACATATTAACTAACAGGATACATTTGTTCTCTACAATATAATATTAAATTTTAGAAGATATTCCTAAATTTAAGATTCCTGTGATAGATTTACTATCCGAGTAAAAGCGGAGAGATGTAGAATAAGGCTCCGAGAGGGGCAGATGATGCTCGCTATAGTTAAAAAGGATAACAAATTGATTCACTATATGTCTTCGCCTGGTTTTAGTTGAGAAGGATAACAAACTGATTTACAATATGTCTTCTGGTTTTAGTTGCATATGGAGAGCTCAACATTGCTGGGGTAATAACTCTTGGAGAGGTGGGATGAGCAGTAGGTTAACAGTTCTAAGTGGGTACAGTACTATGATTGGTTGGCTTAGCAGAGTTACTTACTCATGCAAATAAGAGATCCTATAATAAAATTATTTTCCAAATAATACATGAACTACAAAATGAACTGGCACCTTACCTAAGTGTCATGTTTAATCATACCCTCACTTCAGACTTCGTGCCCACTGAGTGGCGCACAGCTACAATTATCTCACTTCACAAGGGGGGATCCACCTTGGATCCTGGGAATTACTGCCCCATCAGTCTGACAAGCCTGATCTGCAAGGCCATGGAACGTATTATCATGGAACTTATAAACAAAGACATTGGCAACCTTAAAACACTGGACCCCACCCAGTTTGGGTTTGTGAAGGGCCAATCTTGTCTTTTGAACCTTATTGACTTCTTCAAATCAGTCTCCAGAGCTGTGGACAAGGGTAAGGCAGCCCACACAGCCTATCTGGACCTCGCCAAGGCCTTTGACACCATCCCCCACTCTGGAATCAAAGATAAATTTACTAAGCTAGGCATTGATCCCTACGTCACTTGATGGGTTGCCAACTTGCATACTGATAGAACCCACACTGTAAAAGTAGCTGACTCCAAATCCAGCTGCAGACAAATGACAAGTGGAGTACCTCAGGGTTCAGTCCTGGGACCTCTCTTGTTTGGCATCTACTTCTCTGAAGTGCAGGCCAACAATAAGGGACTATGGCTAACAAAGTTCGCAGATGACTGCAAACTGGGAGCCATTATTGAATCCCCAAATGATGTGGATACTCTAAAAAAGGGCCTTACAGAAACAGATTCTTGGTGCCAGAGCCATGAGCTCAAGCTCAATGCCAAGAAATGTATAGTTATCCCCTTTGGGAAAAGACATGTACCCGTGAATTATCACATAGGTGGCAGTACACTAAACACCGCAAGTGTGATAAGAGACTTAGGGACACAGTTGGACAGTGGTCTCACCTTCAATAACCACATCCCACAACATTCAGGAAATCCTTCTATGTGGCACACCTCATCACTAAGGGCTTTTCTTCCAGAAAAAAGGAGGTCATTGTCCCACTGTACTCATCCCTCATTAGACCCATTATAGAATACAATACCCCATTTGGTATGTACCTCTCAAGACATCTGCAACAACTGGAAAGGCCACAGAAATACCTCACTAAAAGAATCACAGGCCTAAAGCAGATGCCCTATGCTGACCGCCTTAAAAAAACTCCAGCTATACTCTTGTTGCATATTGTCTACTCCGAGGCAGTCTCTGTTCAACATATAAGGCCATGTCAAACCCAGAGCTGTTGGACATGCTACACTTAAAGAAATCCCAATTCCTCAGAGCCACATGCTCCAGGGATCTAAATCTTGTCATCACAATAAATAAAATATGCTGGATGGATAGGTTCCTGACCCAGAGACTCCCCTGACTTTGGAATAGACTGCACATACATGTCAAGCAGAGTACCTCTTTGGCCCTCTTCAAAAGGAACCTTGATGATTGGATGGGAGTAAGGAAATTTACCCCGAGGATCACGTCAGTCGCCCTGCTAGACAGGGGTCCAGGGAAGTAAATAGTGTGGGAAGAAATAGCCAGGGAATTGTTATGGCTAGGCTTGTATAGGCCCTAGGGCCTATAGCCTAGTACCAACCTATGATCCTATGTTCTAATGAGACATTAGCCAGGAGGGAATACAGGAGCACAGTCGATTATTCAAAAAGTGAGTTTTAACAAGTTTCTTGAACTGTGATGGGGATTTCTTGTCAGTTATGTGGGCAGGAAAGGAGTTCCAGGTTTGGTTTTTGCTATACAGTGGCTGTAGACAGACTTACCAGCTTCATTGTTATATTTGGTTACTTTGAGGAGGTTTTGTGTGCTAGATCTCAAGGGCCTGGTGGTTTTATAGGGTTGGAAAAGATTTTGTAGGGCTGGGGTGTTTTCAGAGTTCTGTATTATTTTGTGGGCTAGTGATAGTTGATTGAGTTGAAGTAGTAGTGGTAGTTGTAGCCAATTGAGTTTTTTTAGGCATTCACAGTTCTGTGTTCTGATGGGAGAGGTTGTAGTGAATCTTATTATAACAACTATCAAGTTTGTTTAGGTCAGATTTGCGGAGATTTGTAAGCAACGGGGGAGGCATAAAGTAGGGTGGTAGGGTGAATAGTAGGTGAGTCCTCGCTATTGTAGTTTTGGAGTGGTCAGTGAGGAATTTTTTATTGCAATACAGTAGGCCAAGTTTTTTATGTACTTTTTTATGGTTATAGAAATATGTAGGTCAAATCTAAGGTGATTATTTCAACCCCTAAGAGTTTGGTATGATTTGTGGGGGTGACTGTGGTCTTGTTAAAGGAGGAGATGAAGAAAGAATCAGTGGGAGGTGTGGCTATGTGGGAGCTAAAGTGTACTAGCTTTGTTTTGTGAATTAATTATTTTAAACTATAAATCTATATTATCTGGGGTTTTATTCAGTTCAAAATATGTTAGTAAAACAGACTATTTATGGTATAAAAAACCCCCACCATTATGGACTATATTTTTGGAGAGGAGGCTATCACAGAATTCCTTGAAAATTAATTCCTGGATCAAATAACCTAGAATGTAATATTAGAGATCCAGTATTCCTTGCTTTTACTCCACTTTGGATTAGTTACTATAAATGGAATAATTAATTATTTATTTGGCATTTGTTTATCGGGAAAGTCCAACTGGGTCATGAGGTACCCATTTTCAGCAGAGGCCCTGGGAGAAAAGCTCCAGATACATATGAAAAACTAGACAGACATAATAATGTCATAACATTCAAACCCAAATATGAAAACAACACATTAGTTTGTCAGAATGAGAACTTAACAGACATAATAAAGTCATAACATTCAATAAAAATTTGAAAAACTACACATTAGTTTGCCAGAATAAAAACTCAGCAGACATAATAAAGTGATAGTGTTCAAGCATAAATTATATGGAAAGCCTGATAATAAGAAAATGCAGCATTATTTACATAATAGATGATTATCATAATTATTAATATTCTAGAGGTCTTGGAATATGGTAACAGATTATACTGTTGAAGGTGTAGGATAGAACACGTAGAGAAGGGTAGGGTGTGATAAAAGGGATAGTAGGAATAGACGTGGAAAAGGTACGAGTGTAACCTCAGAGTAGTATGTGTAGAGGAAGGGGGAGGGGAGGGTAAGTTAGTAGTGGGGACAGAGTAGAGGTAGAAAAAAGCTATAAGAGTACCTCAAGTCTGGGCTCATACAGGAGCAAATTCAAGATTTGTTGAAGTATTCTTTTATAGAGGTTTTGCAAGAGTGCAGGTTAGTAGCAGTTTTGATAGGTAAAGGAAGGGAGTTCCATAGTTTTGCCACAGAGCCAGAGTAAAGGCTTGCACCTGGGGCTTTGTTAAGTTTATAAGTTATGAGGAGATGTTTGTCTTCAGATCTGAGATCTTTATTTGAGATATAAAAGTTGATTAATGGGCTAAGAGCAGGACAAGCTAATGGTTTGTGGATGACTTTGTACACCGTAGTAAGTTGTATGTACTGGAGGTAGAGGGGAGAGTTCAAGCCATCTTAGGGAATGTAGGGCTATATAGTGATGTGTTAGGGGGGTTGTGTTTATGGCAAGTTTGTTACAGCAGCTTTCTAATTTTTTTTTTCCTTAGGGAGGTCTGTAAGTTAGTTAGAATTGGGGCTGCATATAACAGTGAGGGCAAGATGTAGGTTTTGGCCAGGGTAATTTTGGTAGCTGCTGTGAGGAAGATTTTATTCCTGTATAGCATGCCTAATTTTTGTGTTTTTCTTTTTATACTGTTTTGTAAAACTTGAGATTATCATCAGCTGTGACACCTAGTAGTTTGGTATGCTGAACCAATTCAATTTCAGTATTGTTGGCTGAAAAGATCTTAAAGTTTGTTTTGTTGGAGCTATGGGGTTTGTGGGTGAAGAGAAGAAGCTTTGTTTTTGGGGTACAGTAGGACTTCAGCATTGGAGAGCCATGTTTCTATGGAAGAGAAAGCTTGCTGTGTTATGTGGTGTAGGTGAGTTAATGTGTCTGATATGCAGGTAATAGTGGCATCATCTGCATATTGGATTAGAGTACCTTCACAGGAGGATGTAGGTACGTTATTGATGAAGACATTAAATAGTAGTGGCCAAGGATGGATCCTTGAGGTACACCTGTAGGGGTGATGTGATATGGGAGATAGAGTCCTGCCATTTTACTGCTTGCTGCCAGTCAGCTAGGTAGCTAAAAAAATTGACGTGAGGAGGAGGATAGACTAAAGCTGGAAAGTTCTTTAAGGATTTGGGGGTGAGATACCATGTCAAATGCTTTTGACAAATCTAAAAATACTGCCGGTAGTTTGCCAGTGTCACAGACTTGTTGACAGAGTCAGTGAAAGACAATAAGGCTGTTGAGGTACTGTGTGCAGGTCTAAAGCCATGTTGAGTGTGGGAAAGTAGGTTGTGTGTAAGATGGTGGAGAAGTTGTAGGTGCACACATTTTTCTAGAACCTTGGGGGGGAGGGCAAGATTGCAGTAGGGAAAAAGTTTGTGATGTCAGTGGAGTTGCCCGCCCTTATGTAAAGGGATAATGTGTGATCTTTAACATAGTTTAGGGTCATGTGATTGATTCATCTATAGATATATTAATTAAGATGCTAACAGGGATTGCTATTGCCTCTGCAGGAAGCTTTAAGTATTCTGGTGGGATACTGTCTGCAGAGGTTGAGAAGGTTTCAGTTTTTGTGGTAATTTTTTATATGAGATAAAGGGATGGGCTAAAAAGTAAACTGGGGATGGTTTGGTTTTTGGTTATGAGTGAGGGGTTGGTTGTTTGTGTAATGTGTGGAGTGTATAGAGGTTAGTATTGGGGGTATTAGTAGAAGTAGTGAGTTGGGGTGGATGATTTGGGTTTTCTTTTAGTTTGGATATGGACTCTATAAAGTATGTGTTGAATTTGGTGGCTGTTTGAAGAGGTGTTATATTGGGGTATGGATTGGAATTATTTTTATTTCCTAGGTTGAGTAGTGATGTTACAGAGGACCAGAATTTCTTAGGGTTGTTTTTGAATGTAGGAATAATACAATTTTTTATCATGCAATATTTGTCTTTTGTTTGATTGTGGAGTTGTCTGTATAACTGAATATTTATGTCATTTTTATTCTTTAGCCAGGCAGTTCATGCTTTGTCCCTGTCTTTCATTAGAATTTTACAAGATTTGGGGAGCCATGGGGCATGGTTATTTTTTATTCTTTTTGTTGACTGAGGGGCTAGGGAGTTAAGAATGCTTAGGAAGGTGCTATTGAAATGCTCAACTGCATCACTAAGGGAAAGTGTTTTAGGATGGACCAGTTTATAGCTTTTAGAGATTCATTACATACTTTGCTGAAACTTGTGTTGCTTCATGAGTTGAGTGATAGTCCTGTGAGTAAAGGCTGGTAGGTGGTCACTTAAGGAGTCTGGGAGTGTGCCCGAGGATGTAAAGTTAGAAAGGTTTGAGACTAGTATCCAATCCAGGGTGGAGTGGTGGATGTTATTTTTGCTATGTATTTCTGGTAGGAGTATTTATAGGAGTAGTAAAGCCACAGAGGTTTTTATTGTTTGTTGGATGGTGTGAGGTTAGTGTCTGCCAGTCACTGTTAACATCCCATAGGATAATGGTTTAATTCGGTATTGTTTCAGATAGCCAGGCTAGAATATTTTTTTAGAATGGGAATGTTTTGCAGAGAAGAGATGTATATAACAACTATGCAGATGCTTTTAGATGAGTTAAGTTTTAGAAATGTTAAAGGGATTTTGGATTTGCAGAATTTTGATATAGTATTTGAGTATGGGAGAAACTATTAAGTTAGGGAAAATTAGGGCTCTTCTGCCACATTTTTTATGTGCTCTGTCTGCTCTGATAATACTGTAATCAGAGAGAAGAATTTCAGTAACTTTTCTTTCTTGTTTTAGCCAGGTCTCTGTAATAGCAAGGATGTCTGGGTTAGAGTGTGTTAAACAAGTATGAAAGAGTGTCAGTTTATTGCACATGCTCCTGATATTAAGAGTGATAAGTTTTAGTTTTTTGTCTTGTGTAGCAGGAATGGGACATGGGTTGGAGTCAATGTCCCCATACAAGTTTAAGGCCATGAACGTATGTCTAATTGCTTTAGGAGTTTTAATTAATTTGGGTATTTTTATTAGTTTTAGTGGTTAATATTGAAGACTTTAAGGTGGGAACAGAAGAAGACTGGTATGTAGATCAGTGTTTGGGTTATTTGGGAGATGCTTGTGGTGGAGGGATTGAGTGGTGATGATGAGGTAATAGTTGAGGTGTGCTTTTGTAGTAGTGTTGCTGGTGGAGTTGTTCTAGAAAGGAGAAGAAGGAAGTGAGAGGCATGAGCACAGCATGACTGGTGTAGAGTGAGATGGCTTAAATGGAAGTAGTGGGGGAATTAAGGCTGTTGGAAGTGAAGCAGTTATAGGAGGTAGAGTAAAAGTGAAAATACTGTGTGACAGTAGTGTATTAAAAGGGGGTGTGGTTAGAGTAATATGAGTGAGGTGTGGGAGGGGGATGTTGTGTAGTAGGGAATGGAGGGAGTTTGCAGGAGGTGGAGCTAAAGGAAGTATAAGTTTATAAAAGAAGAGTGGTAGGTTGTCCTAGTATCTTCAGTGGAATATAAGGAATAGAGGAGTATTAAAGGCTAGAGTATAATGATGTAGTCAAAATAAGAAAAATGTGGATTTACTTGGGAAAAGAAAAGGATACAATGTAGACTAGATAGGGTGTGATTATAAATGGATATAGTGTAAAGCCGTATAGAGGGAGAAAGATAGTTGGAAATGGGGCTAAAAATGAAAAAGAGATAAAGCAGTAGAAAACAAGTAACAGAAATGTATGTATAGAAATAGTAAGGTGATTTGGGGATGGCTTTGGAAAAAGAGTCACAAGTGAAATGTGTATGTAGAGTAAGAGGGGGTGGGTGGGAATTGGCTGTAGGGTAGGGGGAGAGAAGCAAAGCCAAGCATAGCGGGCCTCCCACCTTCAGGTCAATTTATAAATGAGAGCAATCACTTTATAGCCAGAACAAAGCAATTAGCAAAGAGATGCAAGTAAAACTGGTTTTCTGTCATTTCCTGAGACTAAATACCTGGCATATGCAGTATAGTCTACTGGTCAAGCAAAAGGAGACAGTGGCCAACATAGTAAGGGGTCCTACTATTTCACAGAGCAGGTAGGCATGGGTTTAACTGATTAAACTTAATACGCAGCAAGGTTCTTCATGATAAATATGCTTACATGACACAATGACAAAAGTTTCAGTAAACTTGTAGGTGTAGGGCTTTGTGACAGGGCTCCTGCAATATTGGGGTCAGATCTAGTGACTGCAGGCTCAGCTCTGTGAAGTAAGACAGTGACTGAGTGTAAAAAGAAACAAGATATGTTTTGAACGTTTTTAACTCCATTTGACAGCTGATGTTTTCCACATTGCTGGAGGTTTATAATTCATCAGTATCTAAAGATATGCATTTGAAAATCATTAGGCGGCATAAGACATTAATGCCTAAGCTACATTTTCTCTGGTATAATATTCCTCTTTCATCTTCTATATGTATGATGTTTAGATGGACTTTCGATATCAAACAAGAGATAAAATTATATTTGTCAGTTGATTTGATATTTTTAAACTCCAGAAATTTAAGAAACAATATTAAAAGTTTTCCACGGTGGTGCAGCGGTAGCGTTGTTGCCTCACAGCAAGAGGTTCTCCCGTTCGATTCTCAGCTGGAGTGTGGGGAGTGCCTTCTGTGTGGAGTCTGCATGTCCTCCCCACGGTTGGGTGGGCATTCGAAAGACATACGTAAATGGGTATGCCTTCGTTGAAGGTTGAACATTGAGCTGGCACCTCAGCATTCGTCAAAATCTACTGCCAATCATTAGCGGACCGGAGTTCCCCTGTGGCGACCCCTAACCGGGAAAAGCCGAAAGACAACAACAACATTAAAAGTTTTCCATTTCTTCTACCCATAACCTTAAATAAAGAACTGGGAAAATGGCTGATCTTTTCAAGTCAAATGGTGCATCTCATATAATGTTATCATAAAAACACTGGTTTCTTTATATAATAAGAGCAGTCTAACCTATAGGATTTATCAGGAATATCGAGAAAGTGGAATTTAGAGTTACATCAAGAATTGTTTACTAGATTTATTAGTTTTGTGGAAATATTGACAAGTTTTAAAATCAAGAAGTCTTACTAAACGATTATCTACCACCTTCCCACCTGAGCTGGTCAGAGCAGAATAATATTTGGCTCATGGAAATGTGTTTGGCAAGAATGTCTTTGAATTGGCATCTAATGGAATAAAATCTGCCATGCAAATCCTTCAGCTGCTAGTACCTGAATTGCTTATACTTAAACATGGATATTATGTCAGATCAACCATTTGCCAATCTCCAAGGCAAAACTTGTTCTGTTTGCTAGTTTGGCTACTAAAAGATTCTTAGAAGTTTGGAATAATGAAATCCCCTGGAATTTTGTTTTCCTTTTGAAGGAATGGCAGAATTACTTTATTCTGCTCAGTGACAAGACTGAATTTGTATGCAGTTAAAATGTTCTTTTCTTTTCTTTTTTTTAAACCACCTGGAGGTGTGGGAGGAAGGATCTGGAAGAATGGCTCACGCATGGTCAGTCCACTAAATAGTACATTTGTAATTATAGATGTAAATCTAAATAAATATAATTGATAAAGAAACTTTGCATATACAAATATAATGTGTAACATTAAAATGTCATGAAAGTATTCATAAAACAGCACAACAAATTGTGGCTTTCTGATAACTTTTTTAAAATAACTAGATGAGGTTAATAGTACATCATCATCTATATACGTGGACAATACCCCACCCCCTAACACACACACACACACACACACACACACACACACACACACACACACACACATACTGGAAAACCTGTAATCCAATAAAATGATCCATAGGTGGCGCCACAAAGAGTTTTTTTTAAAGATCTTTCAGGTACTAAGCCCTCATGTAGATTAAGAGGAGGAGGAGGAGGACTTCTCAAAGAAAATAAAAGCTTGAAGCAAAAGAGTCATTTGACTCTCACTGTAAATGGATTACAGAGGGATGTGGGTAGGGTCCTTGTCCAAAAGAGTTATGCATGTGGACGCCAGACACACAAGGAGGGGAGTATCCAAGAAAGTTATGCAGGTGTTAGCTGGATAACCAGGCAAGACTTGTTCAAGAGAGGAATTCTGCAGACTGAAAAAAAAGAGATTATTCAGCTCAGTTTGGGACCGGAGCAGCAGGGGGGAGAGGGGGGACTAAGGGTCGTGAAGCAAAGCCAGACACTTGTGTAGAAAGGTCTGTACACTGTCTTAATTAGACTGAAGAGAACTTGAGTTAATGAGCTTTTGTAAACTATTTAAGTTTTGCCATTTAAATTTGAAAAGCATTAAATATCTGAAAGAATTTTGGAGAGTTGTCAAAATTGTATATGAATGCAACAAGCATGTTTTAGTAAAGGAATGATTTACTTTATGTAAAAGCCAAAGACTGATGATACATATGGCTTATTAAATAAAATAGAATTAATAAAAGCCAGCAATCTGTGCCATTTGCATAAAATTCCCTAATGTGTGGCTTGAGGGGAATTCATGTCACCACAGTTTGAAGAATGTGAGCATTTTATTTTTTACTCTTGCAAGCTAATGTGAAATTTAGCTGTACATTAAATGGGGGACTTTGTACTTATAGAAGTGCCTATAATTCTAAATCCTTAATGAATGTGTTACTAACAGCACCCGGCTTGACTGGGTGTTAAAGTTGTGTGTGTGCCAGAGAAGTTAAAACACATATCATCTGTATCATTTACTTGATCACATTTTTGAAGTAAAACCAATGTTTTGTGACGTAAACATTTATATTTACCCAGAAGTGTTTTAAACGGTAACGATTTGAAATGTTGGGACCTGCTAGAGTGAGTCCAGAAGTAAGGAGACTGATTGGCTGAAAGAACAGACTAACATATACAGAAGTGTGAGATAACTTTTCTCAGAATATTCCGATCTTGGGAGTTGGTATATATACATTCAGCAGGTGTGGGGAGCTTTCCCCCTGCACAAAAAAGAAGTTTAAAGGAGAAGCGCAATTTTTGAGGTTTGCTATTCTCCTGTGTTTGGTCTTTTCTTTTGGCTAATTTAATAGGGAGATGTTTTAAATTTCATCTTTTACAGCTGGAATAACTGAGTATGCTGAGGTTGCATGGGGTTGGAGTAGCAAATAAGCATTGTGAAATAAAGCTTTACTTGACTACTAGACTCGGAGATTGATGTGAACTAATTCTTTTTAAGCAAAGTTTAAAATAAGTGCTTGGAAACAATAGTATAATTACCTATACTATTAAATGTTTTAGCAAAAAAATGATTGTGAAAATGTTGCATACCAAAAGTTGTGCACAAAGCCCAAAGGCACAAAGCTATGGAGAGTAATGTATTAGGAAGTATTGTACTCAAGAAATTACTGAACCTATCCAGCATTGTGGAACAGAGGGATAAAGCTTTCACTAGTGCCCAGGCAACCTGAGTTCATAGGTTGGTACTAGGCTATCGGCCCTAGGGCCTATACAAGCCTAGCCATAACAATTCCCTGGATATTTCTTCCCACAATATTTGCTTCCATAGACCCCTGTCTGGCAGGGCAACTGACGTGATCCTGGGGTGAATTTCCTATCCCCCATCCAGTCATCCAGGTTCCTTTTGAAGAGGGCCAAGGAGGCGCTCTGCTTGACATGTATGAGCAGTCTATTCCAGAGTATGGTAAGTCTCTGGGTCAGGAACCTATCCCTCCAGCATGTTTTGTTTATTGTGATGACAAGATTTAGATCCCTGGAGCGTGTGGCTCTGAGGGATTGGGATTTCTTTTAGTGGTGCATGTCCAACAGCTCAGGGTTTGACATGACATGACCTTGTATGTTAAGCATAGATCGCCTCTGCGTAGATGATATGCCACAGAGTATAGCTGGAGTTTTTTTAGATGCTCAGCATTGGGCATCTGGTTTAGGCCTGTGATTCTTTTAGTGGGGTATTTCTGCAGCCTTTCCAGCTATTGCAGATGTCTTGTGAGGTACATACCACTGCAGATGTCTTGTGAGGTACATACCAATTGGGGCATTGTACTCTATAATGGTTCTAATGAGGGATGAGTACAATTGGACAATGACCTCCTTTTTTCTGGATGAAAATCCCTTAGTGATGAGGTGTGCCACATAGAAGGATTTCATGACTGTTGTGGCGATGTGGTTATCGAACTGAGACCACTGTCCACCTGTGTCCCTAAGTCTCTCATCACACTTTCGGTGTTTAGTGTACTGCCACCTATGTTGTAATTCATGGGTATATGTTTTTTTTCCCAAAGGGGATAAATATACGTTTCTTGGCATTAAGCTTGAGCCCATGGCTCTGGCACCAAGCATCTGTTTCTGTAAGGCCCTTTTGTAGAATATCCACATCACTGGGGGTTCAGTAATGGCTCCCAGTTTGCAGTCATCTGCGAACTTTGTTAGCCAGAGTCCCTTAGTGTTGGCCTGTACTTCAGAGAAGTAGATGCCAAACAAGAGCGGTCCCAGGACTGAACCCTGAGGTACTCCACTTGTCACTTGTCTGGAGTTGGATTTGGAGTCATCTACCTTTACAGTCTGGGCTCTGTCAGTAAGCCATTTGGCAACAGAGTGACATAGGGATTTATGCCCAGCTTAGTAAGTTTATCTATGATTCTAGAGTTTGGGATGGTGTCGAAGGCCTTGGCGAGGTCCAGATAGGTTGTGTGGATGGCCTTACCCTCGTGCACAGCTCTGGAGACTGATTCAAAGACATCAATCAGATTCGAGAGAAGATCGGCCCTTCACGAACCCAAACTGGGTGGGGTCCAGTGTTTGAAAGTTGGCAATGTCTTTGTTTGTAAGTTCCATGATAATGCGTTCCATGCCCTTGCAGATCCGGCTCATCAGACTGATGGGACGGTAGTTCCAGGGATCCAAGGTGGATCCCCCCTTGTGGAGTGGGATAACTGTAGCTGTGCGCCACTCAGTGGGCACGAAGCCTGAAGTGAGGCTATAATTAAACATGACACTTAGGTGAGTTGCCAGTTCATTTTGTAGTTCATGTAGTACACAGCCCGGGATGTCATCTGGTCCCATAGATGCTGTATTCTTAGGTTTGGAGAGTGCGGTTTCTACCTGTGTGGCTGTGATTACCGGACTTTGGCAATCTTTTGGTATTGAGATGGGCCCTTTAGGGGGTGAGAGGGGGTGAAGTTGGCACTAAATCGATCTGCCAGGATATTGGCAATATCCTTGGGATCAGTATATTTAATGACATTCTGTTGTAGATCATAGCAGATCTGAGCATTGCCATTTAGATTCTTGACATAACTATAGAATGCCGTGTGGTTGCCTTTGAAATCTTTGGCAATTTTATTTTCGGAACTAGCTTTGGAGGATTTTATGAGCTTCTTACTGAGTTCAATTTGAGGCTATGACTTCTGAGGTACAGGCTGTGTGCGATAGACCTGTACCCTTCTGGGGCCATTCATCTAGGCATTCCCTGGAGGGAGGCTTGTTCCATAGTGGGGAATAGTCTTTGGACATAATGGGTTAATGCACAGGAGGGGAGAAACCAGTGAGTAAGTCATACATGTGAAAATGCCCAGTGGAAGTAGTCAATGTCCTTAGGCTCTATGTTGGCCTCAGCTTTAAAACTGAAATAATCTGGACTGTAGGAGAGGCTGGCCAATCCAGTGATGGACAAATGGACACTAGGGTTTGCTCTCCTTCAATGAAGTTGAAGGACAGCAAAAAAAAAATTCTAAAGCTGGGTATATGTCACAAAGCGTTGTTAGTACATGAAAACTATGAAAAGTATTAAAGAAAGTGAAGCAATAACTGATAACAGAACTATTAAAAACAATTTTATGGCAGGACACACTCTATATCTCCTAAGGAATTTGCAAAACTTTGCTAATGATGCTTGTACTTCTACTAGCATTTGTGCTAATATTCATAAACAGAGGCAGAAAGTAAAGTTGGTTGTATTAGAAGCGGCAGTAGCAATGTAATAAACTCAGCAAATCCTGCTGTTAATGAACTGTGACTTAAACGTCTGTTATTTATTATGAGGGAGTGCATCACATTTTTCAAAGTGTGGTGATATGAATCGTGTGGTATAACACAGACGGATGAAATACTCTGACTGTGACTTGGGCTAAACTAGTAAGAGTAAGTAAGTCTGGTGGCTGCTGCTCAGTGAATGAAATCTGTAACGGTGACAAAAATAAGTAGAGATAAACTTGTAGCAGAGTTGTGAACTAAATAAAGTGTGTACTTTTTGATGTGATACTGAAGTCAAAACTGACTTCAGAATTACATGTCTCAAACAGTGTAAATCCTATGCATAATAAATGAAGGCAAACTAAGGTGCTCTTCTAAGTAATGAATCTTTGGCTTGCATGAACTGACAGTCAAAGGGGCACCGTGCTATAAAACAAAACTGATAGCGAAAACTATTGAACTGCATGGGTTGAAAGACTGCACTTGTAAGATTAACAGCAAAATAAATAAAACGGGTAATACTTGTGCTAAAGGTACAAGTGTATTAGCTCAAAAAAGGGCAATAGTGTTAAAATGCAGCAGGGGGATGACTATTGATGAAACAAAGAAAAGTGTTAGTCAGTCAGAAGTATGTCAGTGGCTTCTGTGTAAGCTTTGTAGTGGTAAACCTGCAATATTGTGTATGCCTGAAATTCAAACTCAAATAAAGCAGGGTGCTGATAACCTCTTATGTCTATATGAAAGTGCTACCAGCATGCAAAGTAATGTTGAAAGTCAAAATGTGTTTAAAACTGATGCTGAAAAATGAAGTTGCTTACTTACTAAACTTGGTATTCTGGAGATGTTTATTGAGACCTTGACACAGAATATACTAATTACCCAAGCAGTTTGACAACATTCTGAAATACAAAGATGGCTGAAAAACAAAATGATATGCAAGAAAATCTGGATAAACTATAAAGGTTACAAAATTGTGTATCTAAAGATTTAGAGAGTTAGAAGAAAAAGTTTGAAATCCATGTGGTTGTTGAGTACTTACATACTGATAAAGAAAAAATATGTCAAGAATTGCTAACTGACTTTAAGTTATTAACATGCTCACCAAAAGCAGGGGGCATTAAAGAAATATAAAGTGATGTTTTGGGTAATGCTTTTGACAGTGCAGAATTTAAGAGTGTTAATTTTGTAATGCATAAGTAGTGTTTCTCAGAGAGTTGATCTCTTTACAGAAGGAAATCTCATGTATTCAACAGTTTATAGAAAACATTTCAGGCTAACAACTTCCAGTGAGTGCAGCTGCTCTGAAAAGTGAGAAATTATGCAAATGGAAGTACAATTAAAAAGAGAATTGACAAGCACAGGAAGTAGTATTTATTTTCAAAAAGGTCAGAAAGAGCTGATAGCTGATTTTAAGCAGTTGAAAAGTAAATCAATGAGTTACAAATATTGTTCAAAAAACTGTTTGAACAAGGTGATGCAGATGTGTGTGCAAATAGATATCTTAACTGAAACTCTGTCTGAGGTTGTTAAATTTGAGACATAAAAGAAATTGTGGTTCAAATGGAGTGTGATTTACAATATGTAAAAGGCGTCTCAACTTTGAGTGAATTTAACTGAATGTAAAACATGCAGCCTCACAATGTGAAGGTGCTGGAAGCAGAATGTGTGCATGTTAGCCATAAAGTTCATAAATATAAGCCCTTTTCAGTTACAAGAGTGTGTCTTAAACCAAAATGTGTCTAACAAAAATCATGTCTTGCAGGGGAGTGAAGATAAGATATGAGAAATCGTGAGCATGGAAAAAGGTGTACCTCAAAAGAGAAAAGCGTTCCATATATCAAAAGCAATGAAGAATGTTTATGCAGAGCCTGTTACAGAGTCTAAAAAATGCACTAGGTACACTGTGTTGGACAAAAAAGATGATTTGGTTAAGCAGATTAGGGAGAGAAAGAGAGAGGAGGAAGGCAAGAGGGGGTGAAGGCATCTAGCAAAAAGATGGATAGATTACATGAGAGAAGACCTGCAACCAATGGGTATAACTGCTGATGAAGGCAGAGTATCTCTGAATTGAGAGATGGTAACAATTGATGGGACATCCAAATCCCATGTAAACTGAGAAAAAGAGGGTGGATGATGATGAATGACGACTCTGTGTTTGAAGTAATTACTTAGAAAGGGAAAAGAGAATATACTTATATACTGCATTATTATGAATGGTGGTCGTGCTGCGGTAGCATTGTTGCCTCACAGTAAGACGCTGTCCGGTTCGATTCTCAGCTAGAACGTTATCTGTGTGGAGACATGCGTGAATGGGCGCACCTTTGGTTGAAGGTTGTGCGTCAGGGCTGGTAACTCGTCAGGTAAAAATCAACTACCAATCATTAGCGGACCGGAGTTCCGCTGTGGCGACCCCTAACCGGGAAAAGTCGAAAGACACAACAACAACAACTGTATTATTATGAATGGTGGAGTGCAGTGGAAATAAACAAGTACAAAACAACAAAGCACTTTTCACACGTGAACCGTTTATTCCAAGTAACAAAGCTTTCAGACATCAAGCTTCAGTGTTTCAAAAAGTTAAAAACAAGCATCCATTTAAATACTAAAAATTAAAGCATGTGACGCAGCCCATCCTATCACACAAACACATTAATTAAAGAAGTAAATACATTAGAAATTAATAAAAACTGTATAAAAAAATAATAATTTATAAAAAGAAGACAATTCAAAACAAGGCAGAATTTTCTACTTATGAATGGATAGCTTGCTTACAAGCTGATACATATCCAGGTTTAAATAAACAGGTGACCTTAAAACCTATTTTAAAGTCTAAACAACAAATGATTAAGTAGAACATTCTTAGTGCATTTGCTGTCCTTACTCACAAAGGATGACTCATTCAGCAAGGAGAGGAAGGGAAATGACAAGTATTGACTTAAATTCTGTCATGGGTATCACATATGCTAACCTTCTTTATTTCCAAAAGGACATGAAAACTTGAGATCATGGTCCCTCATACCGAAAAGAGTCAAAAAATGATTTCTCATCTGTTATTGGGTTATGTCCCACAACTTCAGACTACCCTGTCTCTCAGGGCCTTGTCATTTGCTCACATACACAGGTACCTAGGTGGGTATCGTTGACCTCCATGCATCAGTGTGGAGTATATTCCTGTACAGAGCTCCTAAAGTTCTATGCATATGATGGATGGTACACTCCCCTATCTGAACTTAGAAGAGACACTCCCCTATCTGAACTTAGAAGAAAGAGGTATGATACCAGTGGCCCACAAATTTTTGCCTCTAACACCACCCATAGTAGGGGATTTGAAGCACATTTAGAAAACAGCTGACCAAATGAGCAACGCCTGATAATACTTCCCTTATTTAGAATGCCTAAGCTTGTTTGGTGAGATGGTCTGCAACATGTTTAGGCACTTTTCTGTGACATGTATCCCAAAACATTTTGCCAACAGATTTCAGATGTGGGGATTGCATTATATGTCAGAATAAATAGAATAGTAGAAGGGACAGGAACCCTTTAATTGTCATCACTTGTCCATCAAAAAGAATGTTCACACAAACAGCTTCTCCCAAACGGGTTTTAATTTTAGGTCCAGCATTACAAAAGATTTAACATACAGACATTATCCTTATATATTTTGGATTCTTGTAGTACCAGTCATGGGGTGGTTATCATCCCACTCACCCTTGGCATAACTTCTTGCTGGTTCACTGGGAACCTTTTGTTTTGCTTCACTTTTAAGCCACAACACAATTATCTGTAAAGAAACCGACTCTGATTTCTGCCAAATATATTGACTATCCTGTCCCTATGTCCACAAGCTGCTGTAGCCAGTAAAGTGACTCACTGGCCAATACAATAAGTTCTGGTGAGAGAGGGTATCCCTATCTGGTGCTCCTGTGTACACTGATTTGGTCTGAATGTGCTGTTGGTTAGGGCCGAATCACATGGGATATTATTCGGTTGTATGCATGCTGATAACCCAAACTTTTCCATAACTCTCCACATGTATTTCCACCTAACAGAATCAAAATCACCTAATATAATCAAAATTTATTGGGAAGGCTGAAACAGGTTCAGGGAATAACTATAGCCCTTGAAAATATTATTGCATTGTGCGTAGGTGATCAGTGCTTGAATGCACTGGAATATACAATGCTTGCCAGAGAATAATTGGAGGGATGAATTATACTCGCTGTATTTGCCAGGACCTTAGCATATAATTTCATGTTTGCATTGATTAATAATATGATTGAATGGTAAATGCTCACTTTTGTGGTATCCTTCTACAGCATGGTTAGTACCATTATAGGTTTATAGGTTAATACTATGCTATCAGTCTGCAGACTATTACACACATAGCCAATAACCAGAGATCAAAATCAAACCTGTACCTTGTATCTATGAGTTTATGACCTTAACCACTATGCTAGTCCTCACAGCCCTGGGTATGTGTGAGAGATGGTTTACCTGGCAATGCATTTGAAAGGACATGAAAACCTGAGCAAGCAGTGGGGAAAAGGACAAAGCTGGACTAAGGTCTGATATGTTTCTGTATTTAAGCCATTAGGGGCCAATACCTTGTTCACTTTCCTCTTGGGTGATCTGAACTGTTAGCTGCATTTCTTGGGATGCTTAGAGCTGGCACAGTGCTACTATTCTTAACTTTTTCTGCTTCTTACAGCCCTTTTGCTCCTCTTGCTACAGGAATTAGTAGAACTGATAATAAATCAATAATTAAGTGTAAACTCCAGAAAAATTATTTATATCTACCTCGGACATTACTTATCCTATTCTTGATGAGTCTGAGATGTTCACAATTCCTGTATCTTCCTCTTGCCTTGATAATAAATTGTCAAGATCTTGCCCCGTTTTTTTTTCCCAACACACTGTCCTTTCTATGAATAGTTAAGGTTTATTTGGCCTCAGTGAGCTTAGACTCGCAATAGGGCAACTTTAGTTCCCATTTGTAGGTATCTCACCATGTTTAGATTGGCATGCTAGATAAAGGACTTCATTCAACAAATTTGTAGATCCCTTCCTGAATGATACATGGTAGGTCTGGGTGCTTTTTGTGTGTGTGTGTGTGTGTGTGTGTGTGTGTCTGTGTGTGTCTGTGTCTGTGTGTGTGTGTGTGTGTGTGTGTGTGTGTGGCTTTGGCTGTGGCTGTGGCTGTGGCTGTGGCTGTCTGTCTGGGGGGGAAATAAGTCTACAAGTTTTGTATATAGGTGAAGTCAGAATAGGCTCCATTCTAAAAGTACTTGTGCATTATCCATAGCTGGCTAAAGTGGATATAAGTTTCTGCACTTTTCACATATCACACCCTTTGGAAACAAACTAGTAGCTAATTCTTCTCAAGTAACTGCCCCCTATAGTCATTTATATGAATAGTTTCTCCAGTGGGTTCAGATCCAGATATGCAGACCCTCCTGATATGCATTAAGTCCCAGTCTGCAATGTCCTGATTTACTGTTTTTTGAGCTGTTGTATGTTGCTCAGATGAAGAGGATGTCCTATCTCTTTTGGACTTGAGGGCTATATTGAAGTGTCTCCTCCATGCTTGTCCCCCTCTCCCTATGGGTCATGAAAGAAATGAGATGTTTCTGTATTTCAGACGTACTCATTGCCTTGCAGAACCCCATATCTTAGGGCATGAAACAGGCCTAATAGCCACCCTTCTTCCTTACTGATCTTTTCATTTTTTTCCAAGTCCGAATTCACCGAGTGTTTTTCTTCTATAAGGATACCAGCCTTTGGGCTGTTATTAAAGTTGTGCAAAATTTCACCATTGCAGCATGTTCAGATGAGGATGCTTCCTTGCAGTCATTCATTCTTACATATATATTATGTCTGTGTTAACTGTTTTATGGACTCCTTTGTTCATTTTGTGTTAAATGGGTAATGAAACACCTGAATATTTAAAAAACAACAAATAATCATTGCAGTCATGTATTTGGCAGGAGAACAGTATTTTAAATCTTCTGACCCAATGTCTCAACAGGATGCTGCTAAGCAACCAAAGTCTGCATAACAAACTGAAGTGCCTTAAGGATTACAAGGTCAGTGCAGTACTGCTGTAGAGCTATTGTCATATTGTGAGCTTAGTAACAACTCTGACAGTGTTCACCAAGTGTGGATATTAGCTTTCACTTTAATTATTCTCTGGGTGCTTAGTTGAGGTTTTTGGCTGGCTAAGGAATCTTTCAGTTTCCCTAGCAGACATAAGACAAACTGCGGTTTCACTGTCTTCTGTTGACCTTTGGTTTACCTCTTCATCCATAGCCTTTAGTTCTATCACATCCTCCTTGACTGGCTATCCAAGTAACAGCTCATGCCTGTTGTGTAATTAAAATAGTTGCCTCACTGAAATTTCCTAGGGAAATGCTTTATATCAGCTGCTTTCCAGAATCTCTCCCATAGTATGGCTGTTGGTGGACAGGTTTTGAGGAGATTGATGCAAACTTCCTCAGTTCATTGGCTACATCAGAGCATTTATCTGGTGACCATGCACTGTGTGCTCCTCCCTTGTTTCATTTATAGCTTCTACTGATTCCAATTGAGTTTTTAAGAACTGCATTACACAGTCTGGGGATAAGAAGTAATGGTTCTTGCCCTTCCAGTTCAAGACCATATCTGCAGGGCTGTGTTTTTTATAGCAAAGAGAGTAGGAAGTGGAAAACTGTCTTCTTTTATACATTGTTCCCAGGAAGAAGTCCTGAAATTGTCATACCTCACTACCACACATTTAAAGAGTCCTTCTTTTGCCTTCTACAGCAGCCCGTCCTTGTCTGCATAGCAGTTTAAGTATGATTTGGTGTGGGAGGATGTAATTTCAGAACTCTGTGCATGCTGTTAGTGGTGAATGCGTGAGTTTGTTTGATGCTTTCGCTAGCTGTGCTTTCAGGATCTCAGACATGTTATCTGTTTAATGTCCTCCTCCAAGGCAGTTAAGTACAAATTCTTCCTGAGTGGTCAGTTCTACATGTCCTGTAGATTTTCTTCTGCTGATATCTTGCCATAGTGGTACACTTGTGGACTCTTTGGGAACTGCTGACTCATGAAAGTTAGTTTTTGTATGGCAGGTGTCTTTTTCTTGTTTGCAGAGGGCATTTTCACTTTTAATTGCCTCTCTGTCTTTCATGGTATGAGCCACCAGACTTCTGTTTTTTTTAGATTCCCGTTAATGTCTTGCAATGGAATAAGTGCATGTTCTTTTAACATCTTGTTCAGTACCCAAATGCTGCATGTAATTAAGTTAGGCATGTTTTTTTTTTCAGTGGGGTTAGAATTAATATTAAAATTTGGAACTTAAAAACTGGTACAGTTATAGCGTTTCAGTTCTCCTGCTCATGGTAGCATATCAACAGTAATGTAGTAACAGTATTAAGGATTATGAAGGAGATAAAAGACAAGGGCCATTTTATTTTTTTTTTTGCAGGGGATAAAAAGAAAGGAGAGGTGAGAGGACAGATTAGTTTATAAATAGAATTCTAGTGGAGAGTGCTATCCAGGTTGCACGTACAAGCTTATTCAAGGGTGGTTGACTGATTTCAGATCAGGGAGAAGTTATCTTGCCTTATTAATCATTGATTTGGGGAGGCAGAATAAGGAAAGCAGGTGAGAAAATCAGTTAGTGAAAGAGAAATGAAGGAACAAGGGCCATTTTGTGATGTGTTTGACGAGGGAATATCTCAAGCAACCACTAGGCTCATAATTGTTCAGAAGATAGAAAGGGAAGGTGGAACCATAATATTAAACTAAATGGATCATCTCAGAGCTGACAGGCCTCTGGGTATCAATAACATCGTTCCCCTTAAACCACTTTTGAGAAATAGGCATTTAAGTATTCATTAAACAGTGTATTGCTGATGAGATGGCACACTGTTAAGATTGAGCATTAGCCTATTGTTAATAGAAAAGTTAAAAATATAAATAAAAATAAGAGTGTAAGGTTTCTAGTCGTCACTTCCTGTTGTGACGTGATTTATACTAAATAGTTATTTTGTGTCTCCGCATTAAATAAAGCTTGTTTGTATGTTAAGAAAGGACGTTTTCATGAAACATAATTTGTTTTAGCCTTTCATATGGACTGTCTTTCGATCCTTAACCTGGATTGAGTTGAAGACCGGATTGGTTACTTTTATTTTAACTTTACCTTAACCTTGATTGGCTAACCAGGAAGGTGCGCCTATACAGCAAGCTTTTTGAATGTAATTGAGGGAGTTTCCTGAATTCCAACATCTGATTGGTGAATTTCTACACTTATGTTCAGAAAAAAATGGAGCACTTCAATAGATCTGAAGAAGGCTGAATAGCCGAAAGTGCTTGTCATCTGTTTATAGGTTCATAGGTAGGTATTAGATTATCGGCCCAAGGGCCTAAGTGAACCTAGCCAACAAGGTTCCCTGCCTTAAGTCACCCAAGAAAGTTAATTAAGCTCCTTTGTCGTTTTATTTTTTGGTTTTACTTCTATGTTGGTTTGCGCTTGGACTTTCCTTTGACTACTTTTGTTTGCCATAGTATGATAAGATTGAAATGAATGGTGAAGGAATGATAGTTTGGTGGATTGGAGCAGGACAGAAAAGAGAAATTAGGAAATGTGTATGGAATAATTAAAATTAAGAATGGTAGGAAGGATGGACATGTATAGCAAATGGCAGAAGATTGGAATTCAAAAGTTGGAACACATTTCTGAATGAAAAGAAGTATAGGAAATGAAGTTAATGTAGCTGTTTAAGCCCTAAGCTCTGTAAAAATGGACTTAAACACAATGATACAAGTAACAAGCAATAATAAATACTTAAAAAAAAAGAAACATTAAATACACAGGTAAAAACACAGCAAATTGTCTCGTCTTCTAAAATAAAGACTCAATCTCAAGATAAAACAAAAAGAAATTCAGTAAGAAAAAAAAGGAATGAAAATGTTCCATATTATACACAAACCAGTAATACAGTAAACTCTTGGTTAACCGGAACTCAAGCAATTGGTAAAAAAAAAAAAAAAAAAATTGAAGAAATACAGTACAATTTTCATGTGTTGCACTTTCTGTTTTACCCCCGCAGAAACATACCTTATGTTTTTAAGTTTTAATATTTTGAAAAGGAATATAGGAAAAAATTCCCTCTCTCCCCGACTTGAGAACAAGTCAAACCAAACACGTAGTATAGGGTACAGTATTAGTCAGACCTGTTTTTAATTGTAATTTTCAAGCAACCAGAAACTACTGTTATCCGGCATCTGCCAATCCCCATGGGTGATGGTTAACTGAGAGTTTACTGTAAATATAATTATCCTTCATCTTGAAACAAATACTGCAGCTCTTAAGTACTTCAGACAAATGAGTAAATTTGCAAGGTCTTTTCTGCGGAACAAATACTGCAATTCCTTTGATGTACCAGACAGAAAATGATATACCCATCTTTACATCTCTGATTCAGAAATATCCCCCCACTACAACATATGCAAAAAAGACCACACCAATAAAAATTACTAAGTCAACCTAAATCTACAGAGGACCTAAAATCCTTACTAGTATTTATTAAATTAAGTAATAGAAAGTCACTTCAAATAGGATGTATATACTTAAAAAACTAAGTATACTACAAAGTCACTTCCACAGACATGAAACTGATTTCAGAATAACTGTGCAGGTGATGTTATCCTTCAAGGTGATTTCAAAGTCCCATAGTGTACTCGTACTAAACAAAATGCTAATCACCATATTCAAAAACTAGATTTTCTCAATTAATACAAACTCTCTCACTGGAGTAGACCAAGGAACAAATATCAGTATTACCCTAGATTGTATTTTAAGTAAATACCGTAATAATTTCACAAGTAGTAGCAACTTACCAAATCATCAAAAGGGGCACGATCCCATATTCATGGAGCAATACAGTGCTTTCTCCTAAATTAAAAATAGTTACCACTTGAAAATGGAACATACTAGCTATCAGCACAGTTTTACAATATTTATCTATCTTCAGCTGTGTTTGTTCATTGATGCGCTAAATATAGATAATGCTGTAGATATCTCAAACAGAACATTATTATTCATTCATTTACAACAAATGCTTTTATCTTAGTTCCACAAGGAATGAAGTACCCATTACTCCCCTTGATTGATAGACCAGACAGGAAACTAATGAAAATTAGACATAGAGCCTACCAAATGTCAGATGTAAAATGCAGACAGTTAAAGAACAAAGGTCAGAAATGAAGAAGAACCAAAGAAAAAGAAACCCCTGTTTGTATACAGAATGGTAACATAGGCAAAGACAACAAAAAGCAACCAAATGAATTGGTCGTTCAGACTATTCAGCATACAGCCTTTTGTAACCATTTAAAATTTGGTGGAGATACATTTTCAACCTCCTTTATTGCTCCAGCTTTTGCTTCTCATATTTTCTGCAGTGGTTATGATTGTGTGTTAAATAACTGTTTTGTCTGGGATTTTCTGTGATGGTATGTGCACGACAAATCTGAATCTAATGTAGATTCTGTTTCTTTGCATCATCTGGGACCCCTCTGAAAATGGGCTGTAGGCCATCAGGGCAAAACCAGCTAATAAAATGTAAGTAATTGAAAGATGTCCTTCCATATCACAGTTGCAGTAAAGGGGATTCCCTGCCAAGGGTAGCCCAACGTCTGGCCAATATACCAAAGCCTAAGGTTTTCAAGGACATCATACATCACACATATATTCCCTGCTCAAGGCCATAAAGGTGACATATGGATGTACATACCTCAGAACTTCTTTGCTCCCAGTTCGAATGTAATCTTCAGTTGTCTGTCCAAACACTGCTTCATTTGCGCTGGTTACCAAGGCATTTTCAGATCAGTGCCCTGTTGAAGTTTTCATCTTATCTTATTTTTTATTTTTGTTTGCAAGTTTACATGTCATCCAGAAAGGGAAAATGTCAGCATGGGAGACGGATTCCCCATAAGAACCATCACAATCAGTGTCTTTTTTTTTTTTTTTGCTTGGGTGCTTCTAATAAC
The DNA here is from genome assembly GCF_019279795.1 of Protopterus annectens. Taxonomy (NCBI): domain Eukaryota; kingdom Metazoa; phylum Chordata; order Ceratodontiformes; family Protopteridae; genus Protopterus; species Protopterus annectens. The sequence goes on from NC_056736.1 coordinate 531,113,833, forward strand.
CATACTTCATGCTCGATTTGTTAAACATTTGTGCCTAAGACACTTTGCAGTCATTTCTCCTTGCCTGTCTACCTAGAGAACCAGTGTCTTAAGTTGTTGGCGCAGGGTGCAATGGCAGAATCATCCCAACCCAAGTGTCTGCCATCTGCTAAGAAGAAGATCAAAAGAGTTAGGTCGGATTTCGCTGCTTTACCACCTCTCCTTGAGGTCTCCCTCGAGGCCTGCTGTAAAGCCCAAAGGATTGCTTGGTTGCTGTGGTGGATTTCTCAGCAGCGACCTCATTGGAGGCCAGCATGGTTTGGCTTCTCACATGTCCTTGGAGGCTCTGCAGATGTCCATTGTAGATGTCGAGGAGGAACCTCTGCTGATCATATCCGAGGGACCAAGGGGCATTCCACAAATTCTTGTTTGGGAAGAGATTCCTACTACAGTGATTGAATGATGGCAGGAGTCCGAAACTCCTAAAGTCTTTTGGGCTGACATCCCTTTAAAGAAGAAGCAGAAAACTAAATATATTTCCCATGCTTCTAAAGATCCCTAGTGTGAATGGCAGGATTTTATACAGCAGTTATTTAATGAATTCATGACCTTGAAGCCTCCCCAGGGAGTTTCTGTTCTTGAATCCCCCCCCCCCCCTTGGACACCTACTCCACTTAAGAGGCCTAGGGAGCAGGGCTCTGCTGAAGACTTGGACTCTGGGGAGGAATTCTTGGAATACTCCTCTCAGATTTCTTTTCCATTCTTCTTTGGTTCTGAGGAGGAGGATTCCATTAGTCCATATTCTTCCTTTAAGGAACTTTCTTTTGGGGATACTATCTCTCGTATGATGGGATTCTTTAAATGGGACTGTTCTCAGGTTTCTGACCTCCAAAACAGGTGTTATGAACTCCTCCAGATGGAGTCTCCTAAACCCTCTGCTGTCCCTCTGGCTCTAGCTGCCATGTTGGACAATTTTTCAACAGCTTCTCAAGCTCCTGATTCCCAACCTCCAGCCCCTAAAAAGCCTGACAGGTTTTATAAGGTGCCTGATGACTGTAAGTTTCTCTAGAAATGTCCTTTTGCTGACTCCTCTGTCATGTCATTTTCTTCTGACAAACCTTCCAAGCTCTTGCCTTGTACTAAATTGCTTCCTTCTGACAAGGACAGTAGGGCCTTGGAATGGCTAGGCAAAAAGGTGTATATTGCTGCTACCTTGGATTTTTAGGCTATTAATTATCAGACCCATATGACCAGGTATGTCTTGGCTCTTCTTTCTCAGGCCTCTCAGGCTATCTCTGACCTTTCTAATTCTGAGGGGAAGGTTTTCACTCTCTCTTTGTTGGGTTCCTCTTTGCAAGTAGCTCAGCACTCTATGAAATGGAGTTATGATACAGCTGATCCGTCTTCTAGAGCTGCTCCCTTTTGTTCTGTGTTGAGACATTACTCTTGGCTTAATCTCCAGCCTTTGACTGATGATGATAAGGCTAACTTAATGGATGTTGCCCTGGATAATAAAAATCTTGTTGGTTCTGCAACTGCTGAGGTTTTTAAGTCTATGCAAGAAAAGGGCAAGGCCTTGAAGGAATTGAAGCATATTTTTGTTTTCCCTATTCCTAAATTTCAGAGGAATTATCCTTCTAAGCCTGTCTTTGTGCTTATACAGTCTTGCCCTCCTCCCAAAGGTAAAAAGGCAGCCTCCTCCTAAGTCTGACTCCCACTAGTCAGAAGTCTCCTTTTTCAGACAAGCCAGGTTCTGTATGACTGTCTGCTTCCCTCCATCCTGAGTCAGGTTCCTTTGTCTCTTTGTCTCTCCCTGTCTCTTCCCAACTGGTTAAGGATCATTCAGGATTCTTGGGTTCTTTCCATCATCCATCAGGTTTACGTCATGGTGTGGAAATCCCTTCCTCCTTTTCTTGACGCAGTGCACTTCTGATTTTAGTGGAATCCTGCTTCGTACTGTTATTTTCCCAAGAAACAAATACCAAAGTATAAAACCACTGATTTTCACCAAAGTCCAACACGGTAGGCAGCAACTTGTAAAATTAAAAAGAAAAACCAGCATGGACACCACATAGAGGAGCATAAAATGGAACACTTTAATAAAACAATAATAAAAACAGATAAGCGGTTTTAGTTAAAACCTTCCTCAGATCTAGCACAATTAGTGAATGACACTCAATATAAAAGATATGTCGACCAATCATATTTTACATTGTAAATGGCATCATTTGAAAACAGGCTTTAAGGGTACTTGACCATTCAATCCTGGTAACTTATCGGCTTGCAATTCAGCAATCCATCGCAACTCAGCAGTCTCTGTAAGATTAAAGACATCTCCACCTCTCAAATCAAGGTCAATGATTTGCAAAACCATAAAAAAGAATTTGTGTTGAAAACTGAGCAATATGCTTAGCTAAAGCATTATTAGCATTCTTTGATGAAATACCTCGTGTATGCTGAAATATTCTTTCTCTAAATTGCCTGCCAGTTTTCCCAACATAGAAACACACGCATTTATTACAGGTAGCAATATACACAGGATGCGTGGTGATACATCTGCATACAAATGTGGAAGGTATGTATTAGGAAAAGCGGGATGAATAAAACCATTTGTAGTATTAATAAAACAACAAGCTTTACATAATCTACATGACTGTCAATTCTATGACTGAAAGTTCGCTTGGTGCAAAGATAAGGATGACAAAGTCTTTGTTTTAAATTTTTGCAATTCTTGAACAGAAATCTGGTGTTTCTATGTTATGTTTTGGCATCTTATTTTCTGAGGACATCAAATGGTAAGTGAATAGGTAACTTTAGCATCTGGGCTGGCAAGTTCATAGAGGAACTCAAGAATTGCCTTGGTGTTCCAGCTCAGTGTATTTACTTCTGCTATAGGAAGTTGATTCTATTTCTTGGTCAGACCACCACCTTCTTTTGTTTGCTGTTGTTTTAGCCCAGTTAAAGACCCCCATTTTGAACTGAATAATTTGTGTATTGTAACTGTTTAACCCTGTGCTCCTGCCTTTCAGCTGGTTCTTTTTAATGCCCATTGCAAGTAGTCTAGAGGAGTTGCTTGCAGTCTGTAATGCAGCTGCAGTATCCTCACTGGATCTACTTTCACCAATTCATTTTCACCCCATCCAGCTTACCTCATGAAATGTTTTTATTTTGTTATTTTATTTGTCTTTGTTTTCCAGGGTAGAGCACTGATCTCCATGGACCTTTTTCAGACTCAGCCCTGGAGCAGTGTCTGGTTAAGTGACTTGCTCAGAGTCACACAGTTAGGCTTTGAAAGCTGGGGGGGGGGGGGTCTCAAACCTTGCACCACTGAACCACAGAAAACAGCTTGTTAATAGCTCCGTAATCCTGTAAGCCAACTGCCAGACCAAATGTTTGATGCTGAGCTCCCTTGACTTATGAGATAGAGGCAGATACATAATGAGAAACCGAGATGTACTAAGTCCATCCAGTGGTGCAGAGATAGGGCATCTATCTGTGCCACTAGCCACCTAAGTTTGGGAATGGACTTGACGCACTGTCAGGGTTGGCTTGGTTTGTACAATCAAGCAGCCAATGGCTTGCTGTCCAGTCCCAGGTGAGGAAGAGCTTGGGTAAATTTAATGACTAGGGTACCTCTGGTGGAGATCAGGAACCTCACAGGATATTTCATTTTAATATAGGGGAAGGCAATGACATCCTGACTTCATTGCATTAACACCTTCCCTATGTAGGGACTATGGCTTATGGCAAGAATGTTGTCTCTTGTCAATGCACTCACAATTCCACTTGGAATCTCTCACTCCATGGTCCTAACCAAGACTTAAGTGGTTATCTTCCCAGGGAGTCAGGGAGCTGACCATGTGAAGGGTTGCATCCAGTATACCAGGCAAAGGGTGGTGGAGAGATCCAGGGCTGGATGAGTGTAAGGACCAGGAGGTGCAGCCAGAGGCTGTGTGGGGCTGTGGAGGAGGAATATAAAAAAGGAAGTTGCTCTGGCCTGTTTGACAAGCGTAGGTGCATTGATCACAGGGTTGCCTATGAAGCAGAGCTCTCTCATAAAAAATTGGCACTTTTGCCTAGAGAGATCCCTGATGCATTGAACTTGACTGGTCATGCTACTCAGGAAGATGCTAGGATGATTAAATTGGCCTGTTTCTGTACGCACAGTGCATACTCTGATGAAGAATGTGAGTAGATTTTAATTTCTTTGTAGCTAAGCTGGCATTACTGTAGGCTGTTTCAGTTACCAAGAAAATCTCAGAGAGTGAGATTGAAGTACATGCAGGGAATGTCACTATCCTGGATTTGATGCGAGTTTCAGATTCTTGAGTTTAGTGAACTATTCTCTCTGGTTTCAAGCTACCAGCTTGCTACCCTTAGCTTAGATCCATGCCCACTAAGGTTTTCTCTTGTCTGTATCGATATACTGGATCATATGGTTTATTAAAATGTGTCTTCCAGCAATAGGATCTTTCTGTGTGATTTAAAAAAGGCTTTGGTGATCCCTGTGTTGAGGAAGTCTAATTTAGATTCTGATAGTCTTGATAATTACTGGCCACATTTCTAACCTCCATTTTTAGAAGGTTTTAGGAAAGGTTGTTTATTTGCAGCTTGATTCTATTTTACAGGCAAAACAAGTTAATGATTTATTCCATTATTGATTCTGCACTAGGCGCAGAGCTAAGACAACCCTTTTATGGGTCTCGAGTGGGGACCTGATAGCAACAGATCAGTAATGCTAATCTATTCTGACCATCACTGATCTTTCTAAATGATATAGTAATGATACAGTGATCCATAATATCCTTTCCCCCTTACATATCAAGCAGAAGACTTCCCTAGTGGGCTCTAAATGCAGTTCCAATTGAAGATAACAAAGTGTCACTTGGAATAAGTGTTGAAAGCCTGCTTAATGGGGGTGGCACGCTTTTAATCTTCTACCAGTATTAGTTGATATAGCTGATTTTCTTAATGGTCTCTTTGGCTATAAGCTTAGTATGAACCAGTAAACTTGAACCATTTATGGACATATATTGTGTGATTGCTGATAGTATCCTGAACTGGTTTATCCTTTACCTTTCTGAGCATACATATTGGATGGTGTCTGGAATTAATACTTCATCCCATCATTCGTGTTCAGTGTCCCACGGTGTTCCATTCGGGGTCCCCTGTCCAAAAATCAGATCCAGGATAAATACTGCCAGAACAAATAACAGGAGTATAATAGGCAACCCTTGCATGAACCCCTAACTAACAGAATAGGTAGAAAAAGAATTCCATTAGTGCATGCACACACAGATGGCCTGGTATAAAAAATCTAGCAATGATTAATGAAAGAATTTTAGGCTAATCCGTAATTTCTAAAAAGGCCCATTAATATTCACTCTTCAAAGAATCAGATGTATGAGTAAAGCTTTGCGTCTGTTTCCAAACATTTAGCCTAACACAAATAACATCCAGACCACCCACCCTTCCATTAGTAAAACCTTGATGATGGTTGAGAATTGTTTTAGAAAGGGCAGGCTTCAAGTGAAGAACAAAAATCTTATTGGAAAAGAACACAACCTTGGCTTGTTAGCATCACCTGAAAAAATATATATGGTCCATATACTGATATAACTAGCCAGGGGAACCAGCAAAACCACCCTAAATGCCTTATAAAATTCTGGAGTCTTCCCATTCAAACCAGTTGCTTTCCTGGTTGCTAGTTCCATACTGTCCAAACAAGTCTCATAAAGTAAAATACATTTGTCCAGGTTTAGTTTATCCTTGTCAGAATTGGAAGGAATGGACTTGTCCAATAAAGAGTTAAGGCAGTCTCAACTTCAGAGAGGTGTCAATTGCTGATGTGCATTCTCATGCTCCTGGCACATAGTCTGGTTAATCACAGTCTGACCATTTGTACCCTGTCCTTATGATTCCATTAGACTGTTAATATAAAGAGTTAAGGCACTCTCAACTTCAGAGAGGTGTCAATTGCTGATGTGCATTCTCATGCTCCTGGCACATAGTCTGGTTAATCACAGTCTGACCATTTGTACCCTGTCCTTATGATTCCATTAGACTGTTAATTACTGATTTCTGAGCACTTTCTGGCACTTATGAGATACAGATTTAGAGGAAGTCCAAACCCTTTGTGCCGTAAAAAAGCTTGTATCTTTCCCATTTCCAGTGGACTATATTAATCATCCTAGCTTTAAGCTGTGCATTTTTTTTAATATTTGATTTGAGCAAACAGAAGCCTGTCTTGACATCCCAAGCATTCATATAACACCTGTATCTCTCACAGCTCCCTCTCGAGCTTCTGGGCAAAGACTTTATCGCAACAGGTCATAGCCTTGTGGATTTCTTGGCAGGGCTCTATGTTAAGTCCCTTGCTTTTCAATATCGCCATCAGTGACTTACCTTAGCATGCCCCAACTACCATCACTATGCAGTACGCTGGTGATCCCACCATAAATCTACACTGCTAAAAACTTTCAACAGCTTTAATCTCACACTCCATCTTTCTCATCCTCTGAATCATAACAAAAGACTCAATTCTAGTCATAAATGCAAAAAAAAAAAACCCTCATGCTCTGTGCCCCAAATAGTTTTTTCTCCCAAACCCATTCAATGTAAGAAAACCTCATTCTCCTTACTATCTGCAAATGACACTACCATCTAAGATGTGCCTCATACTAAACTCCTAGGGCTCAATCAATGAAAACTTCAAATTTGATCTTCACATTCACATAACAACCAAAATAAATAAATAAACAAACAATGGGTCAGCAATGCATATAGTCAAACATTTCCTCTCTGATTCCATCAGAAAGCAAACTGTCCTGCCACATTAACGTAACAGTATTCATTGCCTCTGGGATCTCCTGCCAAGTACAGCCCAACACCTGGCGAATATACCAAAGCCTTGGTTATCTGGTAGCATTGTATGTTAGATGTATGCTCCCAATGCAGTCACAGGACATGAAGCTGACATATTCTCAATCCAGAACCTTGTTGGTGCCAGTCCGAACACCATTATTGTCCATCGGTCTCAATGTCCTCCAGTTTGCTGGTTATACCATGCCTATCTTCAAGTAAAGTACTCTGTTGGGGTTCCTTTTTCTTTTTTCTTAGATTTTTCAGTGGTTTACATGTCATCCAAGAAAGGGAAGTGTCAGTGTGGGAGGCAGATTCCCCATAGGGACCATCACAATAGGTGCCTGTTTTGCTGAGGTGCAGAGGGAGTGAATACTGCAACAGTGAAAAGAAGGACATCTACTGTTATGGTAAGATTTTACACAGCTGTACTATGTCCTTCTTTGTCATTGTTGCAACATTCATCACCTCTGGGAGAGTACAAAAGCTACTATAAGGAACTGGGAGGAGGAAGTTAAGGAGGAACCATCCACAAACCCACAATGGATAACATTGGCAAAACCCACCCTGGCTCTGGAAATGACATCCAACTTGTAATGTTTAGTGAGGGCATGCACAGAAGATCAAGTAGGAGCTTCAGTGATGGAACTGGTGTCCAGTCCCTTCACAAAAGCCCCAGAGGAAGCCACTTACCTGGTAGAATGAGCCTGAACAGAGGCAGAAAGCTGCTTCCATGAAAGGAAAGACAAAAGAAAATGATTTTAGAAATCCTGGAGGAGATGGTTTGCTTAAAACAACTAAGCCAATGTCCTGGCATGAAAGGAAACAAAAAGTTTGTTCAGATTTACGTATAGCCTTTGTCTTATCTAGACAATACCTGAGCTGTCTCTGAAGATCCAAGGTGTGCAGAACCTTCTTACTAGCAGATTGCAGAGAGAGAAAAAAGGAAGGAAACTGGCTAATTTCAGTAAGGGGCAACTCATTCATAGGTAGGTACTAGGCTGTTGGCCCTAGGGCCTATATAAGCCTAACCAAAAAGGTACTCTGGCTTTCGCCACCCAAGAAAATTATTTTCCTGTGCCTCTGTCGAGCAGAGCAACAGAAGTGATCCCTGGGGTGAATTTCCTATCTCCCATCCAATCATCAAGATTTTTCTTGAAGACTGCAAATGAGGAGCTTTGTTTGATATAGATGGGTAGTTTGTTCCAGAGTATGGGAAGTCTCTGGGACAGGAATCTATCCCTCCAGCATGTTCTGCTTATTCTTGGGACAAGGTTTAGATTCCTAGAGCATGTAGCTCAGAAGGATTGGGTTTCTTTAAGTGGAGCATGTCCAGCAGCTCTGGGTTTGACATAACTTTGTATGTTAGGCAGAGATTGCCTTTGAGTAGGCAATATGCGACTGAGTAAAGCTGGAGTTTTTTGAGACAGTCTGCATAGGGCATCTGTTTGAGGCCAGTAATCCTCTTTGTGAGGTATTTCTGTGGCCTTTCTAGTAACTGTAGATGTCTTGTGAGGTACATACCAAGAGGGGCATTGTACTCTATAATGGGTCTAATGAGTGACGAGTAGAGGGAAACAATGACCTCTTTTTTTCCTGGATAAGAAACCTTTTATGATGAGGTGTGCCATGTAGAAGGATTTCCTGACTACTATGGTGATGTGATTATCCAAGGAGAGACTACTGTCCACCTGTGTCCCAAGGTCTCTTATCACACTTTTGGTGTTAAGTAGACTAGCGGCTATGTGGTAGGTCATGGGTGCAGAGTTTTTACCAAAAGGAATGACATTGCACTTTTTAGCATTGCGCTTGAGGCCATGGCTTTGACACCAGGCATCTGTCTCACTGAGGCCCTTTTGTAGGATGTCCACATTGTTAGAAGTTTCAGTTATGGCTCCTAGTTTGCAGTCATCTGCGAACTTCATTAGCCAAAGACCTTTTCTGTTAGCCTGTACTTCTGAGAAGTAGATACCAAACAGGAGAGGACCCAGGACTGAACCCTGTGGTACTCCAGTTGTCACTGGTCTGAAGTTGGATTTGGAGTCTGCTACTTTCACAGTGTGGGTTCTGTCAGTGAGCCATTTGGCAACCCGTCTTGTGACAGGGATTTATACCTAGCTTAGTGAGTTTATCTATAATTCCAAAGTGGTGAATGGTGTTGAAAGCCTTGGTAAGATCTAGATAGGCTGTGTGAACCACCTTACCCTCATCTACGGCTTTGGTGACCGCTTCAAAGAAGTCTATCAGGTTTAGGAGACATGATCTCCCTTTTACAAACCCAAACTGGGTGGGGTACAAAGTTTAGAGATTACCAATGTCATTGTTTATAGGTTCCATGATGATACATTCCATAGCCTTGCAGACCAGGCTCATCAGGCTAATGGGGCGGTAGTGCCTGGGGTCCATGGTGGCTCCCCCTTTGTGGAGTGAGATAACCATTGCTGTGCACCATTCAGTAGACACAGAGCCTGAGTGAGGCTATGACTGAACATGGTACTTGGGTGGGGTGCCAGTTCGTTCTGTAGTTCATGTAGAACGTAGCCTACTTGTCCACCTGTGTCCCAAGGTCTCTTATCACACTTTCAGTGTTAAGTAGACTAGCGCCTATGTGGTAGTTCATGGGTGCAGAGTTTTTACCAAAAGGAATGACAATGCACTTTTTGGCATTGCACTTGAGGCCAGTTCTAATACAGGTCTCATGGATGCTGTGTTCTTGGCTTTGGAGAGTGTGGTTTTTACCTGTGCAGCCATGATTATAGGAATTTTGTATTCTTTCGGTACAGAGATGGGCCCTTTAGGGGGTGGGGGGGTAAAGTTAGCAATGAACCTATCTGCCAGGATGTTGGCAATATCAGTTGGTTCTGTATATTTAGTGCCATTGTGCTGTAACTGAGTGTTGCCATTGAGATTCTTGACATAGCTATAGAATGCTTTGTGGTTGTCTTTAGAATCAGTGGTGATTTTGTTTTCATAACTAGCTTTGGAGGATTTTATGAGGGATCTCAGCTTTTTACTGAGGCTGACCAGGGAGTTCCTCCAATCATGGGATTTTACTCTTTTTTGCAACAGTTTCTTTCTTCTGTTGTAGATTTTGTTTATGGCAGGCAACCACCAGATTGGCTTCCTTTTTTTTGGAGGATAGCATCTTGGTTCTGTTAGGGATTGCATGATCCATGTACTTGTGTAAGTGCTTATAAAGTGCAGTTATGTAGGATTCGGTAGTCGTACCTCTATTGTCCATCTGAATGGGTGTTGTGAAGTTTGCCACTTCTGTCTTAAGTGAGAAGTTGCCTTTGGATAAATTTTTTACGGTGGTTTCCCTAATGGTGGGTGGCAGCGGAATGTGGATGTCTAGGGTGATTAGCTTGTGGTCAGATCTGACCAACGAGGAACTGACCTCTGGTGTGGAACACTGGTTGCCCATGTTGGTAATGACCAGGTCTAGGATATTGCTGCCCCTGGTGGGGCTGTGGATAAGTTGATCCAAGGCGTTGGAATTTATGAATTCCAGAAAACGTTGAGCAAAAGAGTTGGTACATGAGTAATTTTCCCAGTTAATGTTGGGGTAGTTGAAATCGCCCATTATTAGGGTGTTAGGTTGTGCCCTAATATTTTCTAGTATATCAAGAAATGAGGAGTGGGAATCCTAGGGCATGGTCGGGGATCTGTAGCAAGCTACAGTTTGGACTGCGGTCTTGGCTAGAGTTAGTTGCACTTAGATAATCTCATGCATTATGCTGGGCAACTAGCCTGGAGGTGTGGCTATCCTTAATGAATATGGGCATGCCTCCACCTTTAGTGTTTCAGTCCAGGTTAGGTGGCCGAAAGGTGTGATATGAATTATAGCCTGGTAATGCAGGGGTGCTCTCTGGAGCCTTGAACCAGGTCTCTGTCACTACACAGATGTCGATGTTCTCCATTTTAAGGAGTGCCTCGAGTGAATACATTTTGAGGTTTAGACTTCTAGCATTGAGTAGCATTACCCTTAAATTTTGCTTGCTTGTACCTGTTACGGTGGTGAGTTTGTCATTTGAACCTTGCCTAAAAAAGGTACTATAGCCGTGGCAAGAGCCTGAGCCAGTATCCGGAATCCCAGGGGCGACAAGTGCAGGCCATCTCTGGCAAAGCATCATGGTCATAAAAGATGGATTAGTATGCAGAGACACCCTGTCCCTTTGAAAAATCAAAAAAGGAGAAACTGTCATCAAGGCATGTATTTCAGAAACTCTCTTGTTGGAAGTAAGGGCAGCCAATAAACAGACTTCCAGTTGCAAAGTTGCAGAGAAGCAGCAGCAGGCACAAAGGGATCCTGAGTCCATTATTTAAGGGCAAAATTAAGGTACCAAGAAGGAGGGATGGGCTTTCTTGGAGGTCTGATGTGGAGGACACCTTTCGGGAATTGTTTAACATCAAAACAAGAGGCAAACAGTGGAGTCAAAGGCAAACAATTTAGGGTTGCTGATAAGTGAGCTATAACAGAGGGATGTGCCAAGCCAGCATTGAGCAATTCACACAAGTAAGACAGAACCAATGGGGACCCCCCTCCCCCACACTGAGAAAGGATCCTGGTGATATTTAAGGTACCAAATAACAAATCTCTTCCATTTGGATATACATGTCTTCCTGGTGTTGGAGTTCCTGGCCTCCTGAAGAACCTAAGTCACATCCTCAGAGAAATGGCACTGAAAGGGAATTAAAACCCTGTCACCCAAAGTGTTAATTGAAGAGTATAGATGAAGGTGAAGGAGAAACCACGTATCTTATGTGAGAAGATCCATTTGGAAAGGTAAGTTCTGATGATTGCCCCTGGCCAGATGAAAAATGAGGGGGAATCAGAGCTGTCTGGGTCAAAAGGGAGTCACAAACCAGATTTTTTGAGAGTCCTGCTTGATCTTGTGCAGGACTCTGGGAAGAAGAGGAAGAGGGGTGAAGCATAAGGGAACATCCCCTTCCATGAAAAAGACATAATGTCTACCCTCCAAGTCAGAAGACTTAGGGCTCTGAAACTGAAGTAAGAAAGCTGTTTGTTCAGAAGGGAGGCAAGGCAATCCAGTTTAGGAATACCACATCAATGAACTATGTCTGGAAACGCCTCTCTTTGAAGCATCCATTTGTGAGGGTGTACTCTGGACCTGCTCCGAGAGTCTCCCATCAAGTTTTGTCCTGAAGGAATGTAAACTGCCTGTAGAGAAACCTGCATTTGGCTAGCTAGATCCCAGGCCTGAAGGGCTAGTCTGCAAAGAAGATAGGACTTCGTGCCCCCCTGCTTATTGATGTACCACATGACTGTGGTGTTGTCTGTATAGAATCTTCCATTGGGAATGGAAGGCCTGGAGAGCAAGGATAAGTACCCACACTACTTTGCTATTGATATGATTCAGCCATTGATGAAGGGGGCCAGAAACCTTGAACCCTAATACTGCCTGAAGCAGCCCCCCACTGCTGATTTGAAGAATCTGCAAAGAGCTCCTGAGATGAAGCAGGAGACTGGAAAGTGACTCCTAGATTGAGAAGTATGTGTTTACTCCACAGTCAAAGCTCAGGTTTTCAGCAAAGAAGTAAGGGAGTTGGAAACTGCAGTGGGTGACGGTGCTGAAGCCACACCAACTTCAGGTACCACTGAAACTTTCTCATATGAAGTTTGGGTAAGGGAATCATGGGGATGGTCAAGGCCATGAACCCCAGAACCCTGAGAAATTCCCTGGCAGGCATGAGAGACAGATGAAGCAAGGACTGGATGTAAGTTGGTAGAGGCAATACTTTGGGAGCAGGCAGAAATGCCAGCACAGAAAGTTTGATTCCTGCATCCCAGAAAAATGTGATCCTGAGAAGGGGACAGGACAGATGTCTGGAGATTGATGGTAAAACCCAGACTGTGTGACAGGAACATGGAATGCAGGTCCTGAAGGAGCTTGGAAGGAGAGGGAGGCTGAAAGAGCAGATCGCCCAGATAAGGAAAATTATGTACTCCTTGAAGCCTCCAGAAAGCTGTGACTGGAACCAGGCACTTGGTTACTACCCTTGGTAATGTGGAAAGACCAAAGGGCAAAGCAGAGAACTGAAATGAGAGGAAGAATCAGAGAACTGTAAGTACTTCCTGACTAGAAGGTGAATGGGAATATGAAGGTAAGTATATTTCAGACCTAGGGAAAATTGGAAGGCTTGAGTAAGCAAAAAGGGAAACAGGGTCTGGAGGGAAAGCATCCTGAAGGTTAGTACCTTAAGAAAAGTAGTCAAAAAGGAAATTTCTAGTACAGGCCTTCAAGACCCCTCCTTTCTGGGAACCAGAAACATCCTGGAATAAAGCCCTGTGCCCCTTAGGGCCTCTGGGTTTGGGGAAGAGACTTCCAAACCATGAAGCAGCCGTGACAGAGAAGTAAAAGTACCCAAGTGCCTGAAGTAATCTTTGCCAAACAAGGAGGGATACAGACAGTCTGAGAGACAAGGGAACCTGGCCAAGGAGAAGGGAAGGCAAAATGTCAGATGAAGGCAGATATGTCTTGTAAGGAAGGTTGTTGAGATCCTGGCATCTAAGTTGGTTTGTCAGAAAAAAACACAGATAGGGGCTTTCTTACCTTTGGAGGGCTGATGAGGCTGTCTATGAACAAAGGCAGTTTTACCAAGATAATTCCTTTTAAATTTAGGAACAGGAGAGACAAAAATATGTTTAAGGTCCTTTATGGCCTTGCATTCATCCTGTAAGGTCTTAGATCTCTTGAGTACCAAAGATATTTTGATTATCAAGGGGAGTATCAAGAAGCTTAGCCTTAATGTTATCAGGCAAACCCTGAAGACAATGTTAGGAATAGTGTCTCATGACAGCAGCAGCTGTAGAAGAGGCATCAACAGAATTGTAGCTACACTTAATGGAGTGTTGAGCCACCTGAGATGTGGATCCCACCAAAGAAAGAGCAGTGGACATCCTCCAAATTAGGCAGGTCAAACAGTACCCCACCCATTTGAGACAAAATGGATAAAATATACCTGTCATGTGAGTTTGATAGTTAATGGCATGAAATGCCAGAATGACGTGTATCCAATAGAGCAGCCAACACAAACAGTAGAATGCTTAGATGAGTCCATCTGCAGAAACTCGTAATATATTTTCTAGATGTCAGAGACTTTGGAGCCATCCCACTTAAAATGAGCCATCATGTGAACCACCATATCCCCAAAGGACAATTCTAGAGGGGAGTCTGGACTTAAGGACTCATCTTCCTCAGAGCCATAGTCAGACAGTGATGGCAGTTGGGAAGAGTAGGCCAAGGAATCCTCATCAGAATCCAATTATTCAGCAGAAGAATCAGGTTCACTAGATCTTTTAGGGGTAGAGCACCAGGAAGGGGCAAGAACAGAAACATCTTCAGGTGGTCTCAAAGCCATCAAGGCATTACACAAACCCTGAGTAAAATCCTTACACTCCATCTAATGATCTTTGGAAGTGGAGAAATGTGTTTAATCTTCTGCATTTTCTTTAGGGGGATATCTGCTTTAACAAACCTCTGTGACTCCAAAACTTGCCATGACTCAATGAGGGTACCAGGCGCCTCCTCTCTAATTAAGATTTGGGGAATCCCGCTAGACCCTTCAGACATGACCAGCCATTGTTCCCCCTCTACATCTGCATCAGGCATATGCAAAGCCTTGGAGGACTGCAAGAAGCTGGTTCCATGCCAGCCATCAACAGGGTCTCCACAGAGAGAACCAGTGTCAACAGTAGGCAGTCCGCAGCAGTATCGTCCACCTCAAGAGAGACATCTAGCATAGGCTGGACAACCGCAGTGTCAGACCTTGGCTTTTTAGTGTTTTTCCTAAGAGGTGGCTGTACCTCGGAACAGGAAGATTCGGCCATGGTACTGTGGGCCAACAACTTGAAATGTTGGTTCTCAAGATATATTGAAAGAGAAGATAGATGACTGTGAAGAGTCTTCAGCACAAACTCTTGACAAATAGAGCACTGAGTGTGGTCATGAGAAGCTTCTAGACAAAAAAAAAAACACTTTTTCATGATGATCTTTATGGAGAATCTGCCTCCCACAGTGACATTTCCCTTTCTTGGATGATATGAACTCTCAAAATGCACTATGAAAGAAAAGGAAATGCAATGGGGTACTTATCAGAAAAAGGGTCTGTATAACCAGCACAGTGAATGGCATTCACACCAACATATCACTGTGGCATTTGGATTGGTGGCAATGAAGTTTTCATTATGGAGTATCCATACGACACCTTTATTTTTTTCGCTAATGCAAGGAGCATACGTCTTATAGGTTCATAGGTTTATAGGTAGGTACTAGGCTATTTGCCTGAGGGCATTTATAAGTGTAGCCCGAGTGTGTCAGCTTTCGCTGCCCCATTGATTAATTAACTGAGCCTCTGTCAAGAAGAGCCAATGAAGTGATCCCAGGGGTGTATTTTCTGTTACCTATCTACTCGTCAAGGTTTCTCTTGAAGAGTGTTCGTGAGGGGCTCTGCCTAATGTAGTTAGGAATTTTGTTCCAAAGCATGGGGAGTGTCTGTGACAGAAATCTATCCCTCCAGCATGTTATATTTATTGTTGTGGCGAGGTTTAGCTCACTAGAGCGAGTGGCTCACAGTGACTTGGATTTCTTTAGGTGGAGCAGGTGATGTACATCACTGGTAAGAATTAAAGACATCACTGGTAAAAATTAAAGACTTTGGTATTTTGGCTAGACATAGGGATATCGACATGAAATCCCATCTGTTATGAATACTGCAGCAATGATATGGAAGGACATTTATTGTTATGGTAAGTTCTAGCACAACTGTACTTTCCCTCACAAGAAAATCTGACTTTTGTCAAGAATGATACAGTATCCATAATAGGATCAATACATGCATTCATACAGTGATTTTAACATATTCTCTTTTCATATTTTGATGAGAAAGTCAAGAAAATGAGGCTTAAGGCAGGCTTTAGGGCCTTAAAAATGCAATGATGTATCTTGGAAGAGCACTTACTGTCTGATACATGACAGTATTAGTCATATCAGTACACAATTGTAAACATAAAATGCATGTAGGTATTGACTGTGATCATTGTAGTAATGTAGACACACCTGTGCCACATTCCTTTGGCAGGCAAAAGAAAACTTTTTGCCCTCAAATTAAAACAAACAGAACATGAGTAAACATTAAAGGTAATGATAAAAGAGCTGGACTATGCCTTTTAGACAACAGCGCAGTAAAGCTTCAGAGTCACAGATGTTCTCTGCAAACAGCTTGATATCTTCTTAGAACAACAGAAGTTAAGATTTGCTAAGACATAATGCTATGATTAAAGAAACTGAGAGACTGGTATTTATATGCACAAATTATGAAGATTTTAAGACTAATATTGGTATGACAATTTAGGAGGAGAGAAGAACGATCTACAACGCATATCTGACCATTTTGGAAGGTAGTTTCAAAATGAATGAATGTGGAGAAGACAGCTGTAATGCACGTCAGAAAAAGGAAAATTTTAGTAACATACTTCAAGAAAAGGTGATTCAGAAGTCTGAAACCATTAAGGATATTGGATTAACAGTGAATGGGAAATTGAGTTTTATATAAGTTCTGGATAAACTAGATGTAGAACAGAAAATGACAGTCAGATAAATTTTGAAAGTTTTTTGAAGTATTTGCATCCACTTTTTTTGGATTTTCTTTTATCTTCCACGCAGCTGGCCCCAGTTATTATCCTTGATTGCTGGGTTTCCATACCCCTTCTGATTCCCCTAGACTTGTTCTGCATTAGGGATAGAGCCAGCTATCAGACTAAGGTATCCTGGAGCAGCATCAGACTGTTTCTGTGGGAGTATTTTTCTCATTTATTCCTACCCCTGCATGTGTCCAGTAACACCCTTAGGGCAAGATGTGCAATAGACATCAACCCTGGACTGACCTTCATTTTTGCAAGGGAGTAGATGTCAGCAAGGTGCCCTGTTGATCCTCAGGGATCACTTTGCTGTTGTTTCTCCAGGCTCCATCAGGGAAATTAAATTGTGAAATGAGCCCCAAGCAAACAGACCTTCAATCTCTACAACACCAGGATGGAGAAGCCCATTTGCCCCCCACCAGCGTCTCATGCACTTGAGCCACTAATTGATCCCAGGTCAACTGGACTGTAGTCACTGACTAATCCCAGTATACCGCAGCACTGGCTTATATCCACCTTTAATTCAATGGTAAGAACTCCACTGTAATTTTAAAAATCCTTTTGGGAAACTTTATGGAGTGCAGTGGACATTCTGTAATCATACAGAATTAATTAAATATCTGCATTTGTAAGGAAGACCATGAAGTGGTGGGAATATTTGCTTCTAATATTTAAAACACTTAAAAATGGAAACTTAGAGACAAGTTGAAGGTGTAAACAAAGGAAAGTGTGAAAAGAAATAGAAGTGTGGAGTACCTTTAAAGTGTCAGCAGAGAATAACTCAGACCTATCAAAACAGTTCTCTGTGCAACAACTATGAGTCTGTGAGTAGTAAAGTAGCAAAATACTAAATAGAGCTGATAGAAAGAATAAGACTGGTATGGCATTTGGAAAATTTCCACAATGCAAACTGCAGGATATATGCCAACATGGACTTGTGGAAAATAAGTTTGGTCAGTCCTCTATGATTGGATATTGAAGCAGCTTGACAAAGGAAACATGTTTATGCCTTGACTTTAGTAAAGCTGTTTACTCAGTTTCTCACAGGAGACTGATACATTGAAGAATTTAAGGTGCTTGAAGCAAGAAAGAAATGGGAAAACGGTTAGAAGGGTGTCTTAGTGGCAGGAGGTTAGGGAAACTCATTCAAAGGAAGAAGGTGTGGTTAATTTATTGTAATGGGCCTGTGGTGTTTGGTATCTTTGTATCAAGCATCACATGGGGCATTGAGAAAATTATCAGTCTATTTGTGATTACACCAAGAAATTGTAGTAGATGATGATGGAGCAAGCCTTTATAGGGACCTGAGAAGTAGCATGCAAGGTTTAATGCAGAGCACTGTAAAAGTCATTGCCTGGGATATAGTAATCTGACTGTGGAATACCAGCTGAGGGGAAGACTATTAAAAACACAGATCAGAGAAAAGATCTGGTATGGCAGTAAGACCATCAGATGAACTACTGGGTACAAATTAAGAAAGTTGTAGTTAAGGTTCTGGGGGAAAAGACTCAAGAACCAGACATGTTATTTTACCCCTCTATAGATTCCTGGTTAGGCCCCATCTGAAGAACTGTGTTTATTCTGGTGCCCACAAAAGGATAAGATTATTGTATCAGTTAAGGGCATGCAAAGAAAGGGTACCAAGAAATTAACTGGAATGGAAGAAAAGGAGTATGAGGAGAGGTTGCAGGAGCAGAATCTATTCTCATTTAAGTGTAGACAAGAAACAGGAAATGCAGTGTTGGTGCACAGAATTTGAATCTTTCTGCTTTCATTTGCCTGCTGTGTGACCATGAACAAGTCATTTAACGAGACAAAACTCCGAGGCAATTCGGAATTTGGACTAAGCTCCCTTAATAGTCTCCAGGGCTGTACACCTAACTACCTGTGAACATAACCCCTGGCACTTATGTATTTTGCTACTGTTTGCATGCTGTAGTATGCTTCTTGCTGCCCTTTGCAGCAGCCAGCACTAATGAGGGGAGGGGTCCAGAGCCAGCTTTACGTTAATGAGAATTAAGAATACTTTGTAGTGAACTATGCACTGTTAACAGTGTGCAAGATATGGGTTACCCCCAATACAAAGGAACTATCTGAAAGTGTAATTTTAGTACAGGAAAATATTTAATTCAATAAAATACATGTCAAACTATTACAGTATTGTATAGTTTTTACTGTAGCAAGTCAACAGTGCAAAATTTGTCTCTAGGTGATTCAGTTGCGTTGACCAATGTCGCCAAAAATGGGCATGTGTAGTTGACGATAACTGAGTTGTGGACATGGCACACTCCAACCTATGCCAGGGACCCATGCTAAAGGTGGGAGGGGTGTATGTGCCCCTTTTGGCCAGTGTGTGCCTGCCATAAAGCCCAGCAGCCCTGGGTCAGTAAGCTACAGGCTGCCCGGTGTCTAGTTGCCTAGCATGGATTACCTGGAATAGCGCTGAGTGAAATCTGGTCGTAAAACCAATCAACCTGCCAAACATGATCTGAGAATTGCTACACTTAGTGTAGGTTTACTGACAGGATGCTGCTTGGAATTGGATGACATGATGATACAGAGGAGGATGGACATCCTATGTATCCAAGATCCAAGACAGAAAGGCAGTGCAGTGAAGCCACTTGGCTTGAGATCCAGACTCTACTACTCAGTAGGAGGACAGGCTAGAAATGGTGTGGGAATTGTGATGAGAGAGAGAGGCTTCAGAAGGCAGTGAGGGAAATCATCAGAATTAGTGACAGACTTAAGGCAGTCAGACTCCAGTGTAATGACAGGGCAGGCGCAGTATTCATAATCTCTGCCTATGCCCCACAGCAGGGTTGTGATAGTGAGAAAGAGAGCATTCAGACAGCAGTTGCACAACCTACTAGATAAAGCAGGACAACATGAATTGGTGTTGATAATGGGTGACTTGAATGCATATATTGGGATAGACAGAACAGGAAATGAGGACTGCCTAGGCACACATGGGTGGAGCAACAGGAATAAGGAAGGAGAGGCCATTCTAGACTTCTGTCTGGCAAATGGATTGATAGTAGGTAGTACACGCTTCTGAAAGAGAGTCACAAGATCACATATGAGAGTGCCCAACATGCAACTCTGGTAGACTTTCTCCTAGTAAGGAAAGGGTGCTGGGGTCAAATCAGTGATTCAAAGTCATCCCCAGTGAAATAGTTGGCCCAGAGCATAAACCCCTAGTTGCCACAATCAGCAGCAAGCAGTGTTCATAGAAGGCTCTAACGTCAATAGAGACCAGGTTGAAGACCTAAAAGTTGACTGGAGAGAAAGTACAACAGTTCAAGGAATTACTCAGGGCTCTAGCACCCCAAGAAGAGGAGGAAATAGGTGGAGTTGAAGAAGAATGTCAGTGCCTGAAAACAGCATGTGAGAGGACTATGGAGCAGATATGTGGCCAAGACAGGTATGGAAATAAAGTGCATAAGGAAAGCTGGTGGTGGAATGCAGAAGTCCAGGAAGTCATCAAAAGAAAGGAGGAGTACAGGAAAAAGTGGGAGATAGAAAGCTCTGACCAGGATAGGAAGGAATGCTGGTTGGCTAACAAATAAGCTAAAAGAGTCGTTGCAATAGCCAGGAATAAGGCATCATAGGCCACTCTACCAACTTCTGGAAAGTGACTCAGTAGGTGGCACAAAGAACCTATATCAGGTTGCAAGGCAAAGACAGAAAGATAAAGAAGACAGTCAGACAGACTTCATAAGATTGCCAGCAACAACCTGCTCACCAGTCCATAGGACTTCTAAGGCAAATAGAAGGAGTATTTCCAACAGCTTCTGAATGATGAAAACCCCACAGAAGCTGTACTGCCCCAGATACAGCCTACAGTGTAAGAAGAGGAGGAGCCCACTCTAGAAGAAGTCAGAATAGCACAAAGGAAAATGAAGTCAGAGGAAAGCAGCAGGCTCAGATGAGGTCTCAGCAGATGTGATAACGATGCTGGGTGAGGTAGGGTACTCATAGCAGTGTGGAGAGAATAGGCATATTGGTGTCCGGTGTACAAGAACAATGGGGACATCCACAACTGTGGGCAGTACAGAGGCATCAGACTCCCAACACATTGCATGAAAGTTGTGGAGAGGATGATTGATAATCAGATAAGCAGAGCAGTGGAATGCAAGATAGGAGATGAGCAGTTCAGGTTCAGATCAGGATGCAGCACAGTGACCGGATGTTTTTAGTCAGACAGAAAGCTGAGAAGAAGCTAGAGATGAGGAAAGAGTCCAAATGGGCATTCCTAGACTTGGAGAAAGCATATGACAAGGTCCCAAGAAAGCTGATCTGGGCAGCACTGTGGTGGTTCCAAGTCCTAGAAACATTGGGAGAATTAGAGCATGCAATGTACAAGGACCCAATGACTCAAGTGCAACAGTGTTCAGTCTCACAGATGGGTTCCCGGTGGTAGGGGGTGTGCACCAGGGTTCAGCTCTGAGCCCACTGCTGTTCATACTGGTGATGGACTACATTAGCAAACAGGTTGGAAGGGACAGATCAACAAAGTTGCTGTATGCAGACAATGTGGCATTACAAGCAGACTGAACAAGAACTTCAGCAAAGGACAGGTGAATGAATGAATGCAAAACTGAAGGCACATGGGATGAAACTAAGCACAGATAAGAGTGGTAATGGCAGCAAATTGGGGAAATCAGAAGAAAATGAGAACTGAGATAGAAGGGAAGATAGTGGGACAGGTAAATAGCTTGAAGTATCTGGAAGGGGTGGTTGAGGAGAAGAGTAGTCTGAATGAAGAGGTCAAAGCTAGAATCAGAGGGGCTGCAGCCAACTACCATAGAGTCTTAGGTGTAGTCTGTGTCAGAAGAATACCAAAGAAGCTGAAAAGGAAGGTGTACAAGACAGTGGTGTGACCAGTAATACTGTATGGTACAGAAACCTTTGCAGTAAAGGTAAGGTAGTAGGATGTACACTGTGGAACAGACAAAGAAATGAGGACATAAGAGCAGAAACCAAAGTAGCTCCAAGTGCAAAAGATCAAAGAGAACAGATTACAGTGGTTCAGACACGTGCAGAAAACCATAAGACAATCTGGTGAAGAAGGTCAGAAGAAACGAGGACATCCAGCAAAGAGGTGGATGAATTGTGTGAAAGAAGATCTGTGGCAGTAAGGCATGAGTGTCGAAGAAGGCAGGAGTGCGGCATTGAATCAAGAGAGATGGTGACAGTTAACACGATACCCTAACCCGATGTAGAAAAATGGGAAAAATGAGGCCGATGATGATGATGAGTATATGTAAATGGCAGCATTGATCATTTTACTTAGAGTGATACAGTATATTGGAGTATCCAATAATAATGAAAGGTAACAGTGATATTTAAAACATTTAGTAATACAAGTAGTAGTTGACTGAGGAGTAATACGTTTGTAGCACAATACACTGATTTGATAGTTAAGTAACAGTAAGTGTTATATTAAGCAGATGCAATGTAGATTTAGATGGAAAGGGAGAGATTAAAACAGGAAGACAGAAAGGCAAGGAGTATGTGTTGAGGGAATGTCTGTGCACTGTATTGTTATAGCAGTGAGCAGCAAAGATATATTCCTATATGGCAGTTCATTGAGTACTTGTTCATTCATTTGATCACAGTCAGATAGCTGAGGTATTCAGTTACAGTCATACGAGTGACTGTAATTGATAGCAGTGGCTGCTGCGGACTTCAAAGCAAGTGCAAGAAGCAACTGACTGGGTGGAGCTAATCAGAATGCGGTGAGGGCTATATGGCAAGTCACTGTCATTACCTGTGATCAAGCAATAGATGGAACTAGTCAATTTCATCCACAGACTGCCTTTGTAACCATTCATCCTAGCCACTTTGATTATATACACCTCTCAGATGTCTGACTGCAATCAGTGGAGCCAGTCTTGGGTGAAATAGAGCTTTGGAAAAAGGAGATTTGGGGACCTCTCTACTGCACAACAGTCCCCTCTACATCCATAGTACCAGTCTCCTCTTTTCCTCCTGTCATAGCCATACATCATCAAGGCAGATTACTTTCTTATTTTTCTTACATTTTCTCTTACATTTTGGCTTTTTCCTCATGTTTCTAATGCGCCTTAACTTGCCAAGACTGCATATAATCAGGAGCGGCCTTAGGTCAACTGGTGCCCTAGGCAAAAGGGCTCCATGGCGCCCCCACCACACCACCTGGTGCCTCTATCCTGGTCTACCTACACCAAACAAATACTAGAAAAGCGCCCCTGCTAGAGCAGCGCCCTAGGCGGCCGCCTAGTTGGCCTATGCCTAAGGCCGGCTATGCATATAATAGGTGTGGAGGAAGTAAATGAATTAAACTAGGGGACTGAGGGAGGTTCTAGATGCTCTTATGTGCATCTTGGAGGTTTGTTTTTAGCTGAAAAAATAGTGGTTCTCAATAAAATGAAAATACAAGTGTTTGCGTAGGTATATAAATCCTATCAGTGAATAGTTCCTCCCTCCTTACCCCTCCAAAAAATATAGGGGAGAGTTACCTTCTCTGTACCAAGATGTCTTTGCAAATTAAACTTGCTAGGGTGATGGGTCTGCATTTACTTGGGACTGTAGTAGTGCTGCCCCCCCCCCTTTTGAAGGGACATCCCAACAGCTATTCTCTATACTCTGAGGACATTGCCTGTGACTAAGCTAATTCAGGAGGGATTCTGTGAGGGCCATAGTTGCCACTGTTTATTTGACACCCATTTAAATTGACTGGACCCATGGAAGTTGTTTCTTCTGAGAAGATATGATGTGCTGCTTGAAGAGTTTCACTAAATGTGCAGTGGATATAAAAAGTGTACACACCCCTGTTAAAATGCCAGGTTTTTGTGATATAAAAAATGAGACCACAATAAATCACTTCAAAACTTTTCCCACCTTTAATGTGACCTATAACCTGTACAATTCAATTTAAAAACAAACAAATCTGTTAGGGGAAAAATATAAAAAATAAAAACATACAATAAGCTGGTTGCATAAGTGTGCATACCCTTAAACTAATACTTTGTTGAAGCACCTTTGGATGTAATTACAACATTCAGTCTTTTTGGGTAGGAGTCTATCACCATGGCACATCTTGACTTGGAATTATTTGCCCACTCTCCCTTGCAAAAGCACTCCAAATCTGTCAGATTGCAAGTGCATCTGTTGTGCACATCCCTCTTCAGGTCACCCCACAGATTTTCTATTGGATTTAGGTCTGGGCTCTGGCTGGGCCATTCCAAAACCTTAATTTTCTTCTGGTGAAGCCATTCTTTTGTTGATTTGGATGTATGCTTGGGGTCGTTGTCATGCTGAAAGGTGAAATTTCTCTAAATCGTCAGCTTTCTAGCAGACGCCTGAAGGTTTTGGGCCAAAAGTGACTGGGTATTTGGAACTGTTCATAATTCCCTCCACCTTGACTTGACCAGTTCCAGCTGAAGAAAAGCAACCCCAAAGTATGATACTGGCACCACCATGCTTCACCGTGGGGATAGTGTTCTTTTGGTGATGAAAAGTGCTGTTTTTGTGAGAAATGTACCTTTTGGAATTGTGGCCAGAAAGTTCAGCCTTGGTCTTATCAGACCATAACACATTTTACCACATGCTTTTGGGAGACTTGATGTATTGTTTTGCAATTTTTAGCCAGGTCTGAATGTTCTTTTGTGTAAGAAAAGGCTTCCGTCTTGCAATCCTACCCCATAGTCCAGACATATGGAGACTATGGTAGGTTGTTGTCACATGGTAGTACACAACCAGTACTTGCCAGAAATTCCTGCAGGTCCTTCAGTTTTGCTGTAGGTCTCTTGGCAGCCTCACTGAGCAATTTTCATCTTGTCTTTTCATCAATTTTTGAGGGATGTCCAGTTCTTAGCAGCATCAGTGTTGTCCCATATTTTCTCCACTTTGTGATGACTGTCTTCACTGTGTTCTGTGGTATATCCATTGCTGTGGAAAATTTTTTGTACCCATCTCCTGACTGATACCTTTCAACAATGAGATCCCTTTGATGCTTTGTAAGCTCTCTGTGAATCATGACTTTTGCTGTAGCAGGCAACTGAGTAAATGTCAGGAAAATCCTACTAGGACAGCTGAACTTTATTTGGGGTTAATTGGAGTCTCTTTAATTGATGGCAGGTGTGCACCCAAGAAGACTGAATGCTGTAATTAAATCAAAAGGTGCTTCAACAAAGTATAAAGGGTGTGCACACTTATGCAATCAGCTCATTGTATGTTGTTTATGTTTTATATTTTTTCCCCTAACAGATTTATTTGTTTTCAATTGAATTGTACAGGTTATAGGTCACATTAAAGGTGGGAAAAGTTTTGAAATTATTTTTTTGTGGTCTCATTTTTTTATATCACAAAAACCTGGCATTTTAACAGGAGTGTGTACATTTTTTATATCCACTGTATGTGTAAGTATATTATGTCTTGTGGTTTGAATTAGTTCAGAACATTGCTGGGTATTGTCTTAAATTTCTGACATAATTAAATAAGTGTTTATAATTCTCCTTGGCTTCATATGCTAGCATTGATTTGCATTTTTCTCTGATCTTCTTGATGAAAAGTTTTAATTTTTTTGCTGGTCTTTTTGACAAAGTCATTAATATTTCTAGATTTGTATGTGTTAAAGGACTTTAGAAGTATTTTTCTTTCGTTGTAGAGCCTGTTGATATCAGTACACCACCAAGGTGATTTATTTTGAATTTCCTTTATATTTGGCTGCAGTGGGGACTGTTAGATCTGTGCACTTTGTTTTAATGTGCATAACTGCAATGTTTTCCATTTTTCTGTATGCATCGTTTCATATTATGGAAAATAAAAGAAATATTTGAAAAAAAAAGATCTGTGCACTTTGAATGTTTTTAAAACATGGTCACATAATTGATAGCTGTGTCTTCTTCCTGGGGGCTAGTGACATCGCAGGTAAATCCCTAGAGTTCGTCAAGTATTTGATACTTTAAAGGAAAAGGTAATTCATTTGTGGCCTGCTTTAAGACAACAAATTAAAATGTTGTTTTTGTGCCTGACAATGGAATCATTAGTTATTACATTTTTATTTGTATCTGTGCTCACAGACTTGGTAGTGGTATAAGGTTTTGCAGTCTGCACCTTGGTAACTCTTGGTTGTATGGAAGGGTAATGAAGATGTATGAAGTTTCAGCTTTTTTCTTATATCTTGGAGGCCTAGGTAATGATTTTTTTTAGTAAAACACAAACCACCAGTCCAAGTATCCAAAATGTATTCCGGAGTAAAACAGTACATAAAAAAAACACTATATATGTATATATATATATATATATATATATATATATATATATATATATATGGGTCTATATTATAGTCTCGAATGTCGACAATGTCGAATCTGACATTGTCGACACGAGAATATTGAACACTCAGAATATCGAGCGTGTAAATGGAAATCTCCGTAAGGGGAGATTTCCATTTACTGCAATGTAGTGCAGTCTCTGAGTTGGTATATTTAAGTAGCGGAGGGTGTGGGGGGGTGCAAGGGGGCTTGCCCCCCTGCTTAAACCCATTAGGGTACTTTTTTCTGTTTTGTTTAATTTTTTTTATACGGTCGAGATTCTGAGTGTTCCATATTCTCGTGTCAACAATGTCAGATTCCACATTGTCGACATTTGAAAATATAATATAGACCCTATATATATATATATATATATATATATATGTTAAATCACACTATCATTATTCAATTAACACTAATGAAAGAAAACTCCACCTTATTAAATAAGAAATTTCCAGTTGCACTCTGTATTCAGTCCATGTTGCTGCTGCTGGAGTCTTTCCAATGATTTTTTGATAGCCTCAGCATATGTTAGTTTATTGCATTCATACGGAAGTGTGGGTGGTATTGTGTGTTGAGGAAAAAGTAAAAAACAGAATAACTAGTCGTCTTAAAATGTCATTGATGAGCTTAGTCACAAAAATTTCTAAAAAAATCATGAAACCCAGGCAGTGTTCTAAAGCAGTAAGCCTTTATTCGTCACAGATAAACAATCATCAGTAACAAAAAAATCAGAAATGCTTTACAATGTTAAACATATCAGCTTTTATACACTTAGAAGTAGGTGTAGAAAATGTATGTATTGTTTAATTTTAAACCAGCCTATTCCAGGCAAACAATATAAACAGGGCCGTAGAAGTGCATTTAAAAACTATCTATTTGCAACCCACATTCCAAAATCAGGTATTAAGAACACATGATATACATATAAAAAGACTGCCTTTTAACTAAAATCGCTTTCAGCTAACTAATGCAATAAGGCCTTCATCAGGTCTGTGACAGGAGCTAAAATCATATACATAGGTAGATAAGTAAAATAATCTAACTAGATAGATACAAGAAAAACACACACACAGCTATCTAACCATAAACATTATTTAATTAGAACACTATATGTATGTATGTATGTATGTGTATGTATATATTTGTATATGTTGTTGTTGTTTGTCTTTCGGCTTTTCCCGGTTAGGGGTCACCACAGTGGAACTCCGGTCTGCTAATGATTGGCAGTTGGTTTTTATGGTGTCGAGTTGCCAGCCCGACTCCCAACCTTCAACGAAGGCACGCCCATTCAACACATGTCTTTCAAATGCCCACTCGACCGCGGGGAGGACATGCAGACTCCACACAGAAGGCACTCCCAACCCAAGCCGAGAACTGAACGGGAGAACCTCTTGCTGTGAGGCAACAATGCTACCGCTGTATATATTTCTGTATATATATATATATATGTATATATATATATATATATATATATATATATATATATATATAAAATTGTGTGTGTGTGTATATATATATATATATATATATATATATATATATATATATATATATATATATATATATATATATAAATATATATATATATATAAATAATATATATATATATATATATATATATATATATATATATATATATATATATAAAATATGTGTAATAATCTCTAATAAACATCCATCCATATGTGTTAGTGTGCATAAAAACTAACTTATTTACAGCTCAGAAAAAATTTCAGCGCTTTTCAGTTAAAAAAAGAAAAAAAACTGTCCAGTAGAAAAACCACACAAAAATACAGAAAACAGTGGATTAAGTAAACTAGTAATGTATAAAAGTGTGCAGGTGTGTGCATGAGTGTGCATAAGTATGCACCAGTATGCTTAATGGGGGAATTATACCAATACTTTATGGTAATAGCGGCATTGTATGTTGCTCACAGTCCCTCTCTTTAGGTAAGAGGGTGGCCTCCATGTTGTGTAAATATTTATACCTCTCACATACTGTGTCATGTTTGTCAAGTAGCAACTCATTATATGTGACCATTAGGCATTGCCAACACTGCCTAGGTATTCCCAGTGCTCCAAGGCTTGCTACAAAAGGGACACAAGTAGATTTGTCTTTTCTTTGCCATGTTGGTCAGGATAGTTATTTCTTACTAGTAACTGTTATTTGGCTGCTTAGTCCACCAGTGTGTGGATAGTTATTATAACAGTCAGTACAGGAACTGCAATGATTCCAGTTGAGCAACTAACTGCATGATGTCTTGCCCCAGTGCAACAACTAATAGCAGCTAAGATGAACACTGTATTGCTTCTAATTGCCATTGACCGATGTTCTGCTCAGTTGCAGCACAGCCAAAAAGAGTGTAGAGGTACCCAAAACAAAAACATTTAAAATCACTACAAACAATAAAACCAGCCAATTGGTTACACTTCTGTTGTTACATGAGAATAGCAAAAATTGCTCAAAACAATAGCAAGCTTTATTGCCTTCTACAAGGCAAAAAAAAATGTTACTGTACCTAAGCAGAAACTTTCCTCAACAGCAACCAGCAGAAAGCAAGTTTTACAAGCATAGAATAAAAGTGCAATTTGATTTCTCTGTTGCTGGCTGGAAGGGATTGTTTGAGAAAGTCAAGTTCAGTGACTCATAACACAGTAGTAGCTCTGCTGTGCAGCTCTTTGCAGCCCAGATAAAATGAGCACAATGGAGTGACTTTCAGAACCAACTTAAGTCACCTTACCAGACGTTACTATAGATAGATGTTTTAGTTCACTTTTGCATAAATATATTGTAGAAAGCAGCCATTCCATTGTTTGGTGAACGAAAGTATAGACACTTCTGATCACAAGATGAAAACATATTAAAGTAATGATAGTGTGATACTCTGAGAATAAAGTGTGCAACATATTTAAGATAATACATATGATGTAGATGGCCTTCATTAAAGTAGTTTACCTCCCAGTAGGTGTTACATTTGTCAGTGTTTTATTGGTGATTATGCCATGTTCGTGCAAGCAATAAATTTGAATAGAAACCATTGAGAATGGGCAGTCATCCATTATAGGGTGCACAGTCTGTGGTATCCACTGACTCAAACTCATAGGGGAAGTTTAGCACCATCACCACTCTGCTTTCTGTCTTTGGACTTTGAGAGGAAGATTCATGCAAACTTGACTAGAACATACAAACTCTACATGGAAGGCACTCCACACTCTAGCCAAAGCACCAAGCATATGAGGCAACAGTGCTAACAACATGCATCACTGTGCTTACTGCTGTTTCCCTGCATCTAATGCATGTCCATTTTTACACATGTGCATGTTAAGTGCGAATGTATTAAGTAGCAATTAGAATAGAATAGTGCCTACAATGAAGGGATGTTATGGAGAGATTTGCAATTATCCCAAGTAGTACAAAGATAATTTGTAATACTGTGATAAGGTCAAATTCAGAAATGTGGGAATTCAGGAAAACCTAGAAAAAGGTACACAAAATCTATTGTACACATGCAAAGTGAAATTTGTCATGTCTTCAGTACTGGAATAAAGGTGACCCTGTGTGGCAGGACATGATAATAGCAGAACAAGTTATAGTAACTCTTGATTATGTTTACCTTCTTTACAGATAGGCAGAATTGAGCCAAAGGCCCCTTCCCAACTTTGAGTCATTATATTTGCAAGAACAAGAAGCAGCTCAGCAGTTCAGCGAGTTACAGCAGAACAGGAAGTACAGAGCCAGTGAGTGTGTGTAACAGCAGGTAGAACATTTAGCAGAAGAAGTAATGTTCTGAGAATTCCATCTAATTAGGTCTTGTCTTTCTTTTTGTTAAAACAATATTACAGATTAGTCTTTAGAGGAGATGAGGTTTTGAATCTGAGACAGTTTCAATAATAGGTTGATATTACTGTTTGCACTTATTCCATAGTGGTACCTGAGCCTTTACGTTCGTACTTCTTGCCCAGGTAATTGGAATTGAATTGAAATTTAGGTTAGGATTCAGAAAGGCTTACTATGAGGGGAATGCCTTAACTTGCGCCCCCCTTCACAGTAAGCCTTTCCAGTTCTTTGACCACCTTACTGCTGTTTTTTTGCTCTCAGGGGCCTTCATGCAGAGGTTGATCTCATGGACAGAACTACATGATAATGCAGCAGTCTAGGGAGTGACTAATGCTTATTAGCCAGGTGCTGTCTTCTGGAAATGCCAGCAGCTCCTGATTTACACTGCACAGAAATTCAGAGGATCACTCAGCCACATACAATTTCACTGTTGGAGGAAAAAGTGTTGTTCATTCTCTCCTGTGAGAGTTTCAACAGAGATGTGTGTGCGTGTGTGTGTGAGTGTGTGTGTGCGAGTGTGTGTAAGAGAGTGCGAGTGTGTGTGTTTTTGCGAGTATCCTCTGTATCTGTCTGGGTGTTGCACTAGCAGGAGTTAGGTAGGGAATTGAGAGTCTGTGTGTGTGTTTGCCTGTGTATGTGTCTGTGTGTTGTGCGTTTCTGTGACTGTGATAGAATGTGAGGGGGGGGCGGCTTGTTGGTATATGGATATGTGTGTGTGAGTGACTATTGGAGGTACCATTGCCATCCACTAGGGAGAGCATTAGAGACATCAGGTCTAACAATAGTGTTGGCTGGTGTGTCATTCAGAGACATGCTAATGAGATGATCATGAGGTCTTTCTGACCATAGCTGTCTCTGAATCACATTTTCTCATCATTGTGGTAATGACCAACCGCGACAGGTGATCACATTGAGCAGTGAGCCTGAATCCTAGGGTTAATCTTAATCATGATTTACTAAGTTTGGGTGAATGTTTGTTAATAGTAATTAATGTAAGATAGCTTTTTTAAGGATGTGACTGGAGGATGAGAAGGAAGGTTAGAAGGACATTATCTGAGGACAACATGACAGATCCCAATATTGTCTTAAGCTGGAGAATTTAAATAAATATAGAAGTTAAGATGTCCTTTAACATTTATGAGCAGTTTAATATGTTATTTATATGACTGTGGCTGGCAAATCAGGATGAGATCTAATTATTTTTTCTTCAGGATGCTTTTATTGAGCATTGTCGTAAATAGTTCAAACATTAAAGTTCCTAAATATTGAACAATAATATGAGAATTATTATGTCTGTATAGTTTCATAGAACTTCAGTGCTAATATTTAGACTGGTTGATCAAAGATGACTAATGTAATGACCTATATTGTAAAGAATATTGGTTTGATGGATGAATAAAATGTTGATAGTTTTCAGGCTTGTCTTTAAGTGAAAACTGTAACTTGTTAAAATACAATGTTATAATATATTCATCATCATTCTGAAAGATAACTTTATATGTCATATATTAAGATGAATGTAACTGATTAAGGATGATGGAGTATCAATGTTTTAATGATTGCTACTTAATCTATGGAATCATCTTCACTCTACTTAAAGCAAAGTACTTCTCTTATTCTGTTCAAATATAATTTGGAAGAATGGATGGGTAACTGCAGATTTGCTCTTGGTTAAGCACTCCTGTCCCTTATCGACAGGGAAATGTTAATGTCCCAACAAAACCTTGTCTGGCCCACCTCTGGATTATTTATATGCAAAATGTAATGGCTAAAAACTTCCACATGAATATAAGGCTAGTCTTCTTAAGATCCTCACAGATAAATAGCTTAATAAGTACCTATGAACATATATAAACATTATAGCATGCAAACCAGAATTTAACATCGTTGCATGCAGTGTAGTTGAAGTCCTTCCATGACTATTATAGGACATAACAACTACCCTAATAGTCTACTAAAATTAAAATTAGAAAGTGACTAGGAACTACCATGTTAACAGCCACTTCCAAATATTGTTTCATTTTATTAATTAAAATAACTTGGAACAGATCATTAATGCTCCAACCAGAGATTGTAACATAGTTTATACTGTTTTAGCAATAAGTAGAGGTACACACTTCCTGTTAAGGAATATGTATTGTATCATTCTGGTACTGCAATAGTTAAGATGGGTTAATTGAATAATGTTATGTAATTTAATTCATTGATAGGGTTTTGTGTGTGTGTGTGTGTGTGTGTGTGTGTGTGTGTGTGTGTGTGTGTGTGTGTGTGTGTGTGTATATATATATATATATATATATATATATATATATGTATGTATATATATATATATATATATATATATATATATATATGTTTTAAGTTAATGCTTGTGTATATCTGAAGAAGTTATGGATGAAAACGTACTGCTTACTGTTGTGGTCAGCGTTGGTGAATGCTGTACTGTGCTTAATACCTGTTAATAAACGTGATTTCGTGGAAACTGCTATCCAGGCACTTTTTTCTATTGTTATTGGTGATTTTTGGCACCTTTTCCTCCTTTTACTTGAATTTTGTGGTTTTACTTGGAGGATGGAAGGGTGGAAGGGCTTATGGCTTCCACGGAAGCTATTTCAGTCGGAAATAGCTCGGAGAAGAAACTGGATCTTCTACTGGGGCAGGTAGCACAGCTAGTTGAACTGGTGAAGCCTATCTGTTCTTCATTCAAAAGACCCGCTCCTAATGTTACAAATGTGGAGAAGGAAGGGGTGTGTCAACTAGATGACGAGAAAACCGTTATGGCTGCTCATCCGCATGATAATATCGAAGATGGTAACAAGGAGAGCAATGGGGATAGAAATGCAGCTAATTTTAGTAATACTACAAGTTTGGAATGTAGAAACACTCCAGAGATCTTACAGTCACCTGTAATAGCTTCTACAAGTGACTGTGTGAGAGAACAGAGGAGCAGAAATGCTAAAAGAACACAAGGTGACTGTTTATATAAAAATATGAATTGTAATGAACTGAATTTAGACACTTGGTTAAACCAATGCATTTCCTTTGATAAACCTGTAAGTAGAAAGGAAAATAATCAAACCGACACTTACAGTAATAATTTAAACAAACTACAGGACATGCTGTTTAAATATAAATCTTTAAATTTTGACAATGTTTTTTTAAGACAATGCATTAACTTAAAGATTGTACCAAAAGGGCTGAGGGTTTACAGGTTTCCAAATAATGTGGAAACAGGCTCAGAATTTCATCATGAATTGTTGGATATATTTGACACTTGCGGTTTAAATATTTTAAGAGCCATAATTAAACAAAATGAAAGGCTAAGGAAGGTCTTCATGATAAAATTTGTAGGGTAAATGAGTGTTTGGTTAATAACTTAATGTTTACGGTAGAAGAAGAGAAAAGGAAATACTATGAATTAAGGGCAAGTGTGGATGATAAAATGGATGTGATTATTAATAGGAAGAAGAGGAAAATGGAAAGGGATTTGAATGACTATGCACAAAAGACGCATTACCCAAAACCCCAAAATTATGTCAATTTTTTTTTTAAGGAGATGGTGGTCCTTACAGGAAAGAGAGAGTAGGGCCACACTTTCATAAGGGGAATCAAGTATATGTTATTAACAGAACTGAACGTGATATGCATTATGAAAATGTGGAAATAGGAGATATACATGACCCTTTAGAATATCCCCTCTCCAAAGGTCTGAGAGATTGAGAAGCAAAACACCAGTAGGGTATTACCAGGACAATTGGAGGGGGTGGGGCAACAAAGGGAGGAAATAAATCTTTTAGAAGAAATATGTGGAAGGTTAAATTTTAACAACACATGTGCAGGCTGAAGTATCAGAGGCTAGGCTAACACATCAGGGTTACACCATTTTTAACTATAGTAGTATGCACATCACTAATGGATGTTTTTGAATTGTTTGCTAAGGGCTTTAAATTTGTCCCAAAGAAAAAAAGTGAAATTAGTAATACGATTATTGACCTCAAACTATTTTTGCATAAGAACAATCTTGATTTATTACTTAATGAACCTGGTATAGTTGATGACAAACCAAAAAAGAGAAGTGTTTGGAACCCTGCACTGCACCCACAATTGAAGAATTTTGAAAATATGGTAGAAAATAAGTTAAGGGAGAACATTTATGAGAATAAAGTTTGGTCCAACTTAACAAATGAAGAGAGAACCATTTTGGATATGTTGAGGGAGAATAAGTCTATAAGGGTAATGAAACCGGACAAAGGGGGAGGCACAGTTTTAATGGATACCATTATATATGAAAGTAAAATGATGGAATTATTATTAGATGAAAACAAATATACTAAGGTATCTTTAAACAAAATTAATATTGCTTATAAGAACGTATACATGACCTTGAATGATTTAGTTTTAGGATGTATAGACTTGGAAACCTTTAGATTTTTGTATAATGAAGAACCTAGAGTACCTAGTATATTTGGGATCCCAAAAATACATAAAAACATGAAAGACCCCCCCCCCATGAGACCGGTTGTAGCAGCAAGCCAGTCAGTGACAGCCCCAGTTGCTAAATATTTGGACCACAAATTGAAAAATATTTCTACTAAAGCCCCTCATGTACTAAAAAGATTCATGGGATATTTTAAGAAGTTTAAGTAATAATTTATTTAAAGACAATGTTATGTTTATTACTATTGACATTGTGGATCTTTTTACCACTATCCCACATAGAGAAGGATTAGAATTTTTAGAAGAAATTTTAAAGGAAAATAAAAATTTTAATGATAAAGATATTCATGTGATTTTGGTTTTAATGGAAATGGTATTAAATTATAATTTTGTTTATTTGGAAGGTGAGTTTTTCAAACAGACTAAAGGTGTAGCAATGGAGGCAATATGTGCCCCAACTTTTGCTAATTTAGTATTGTCTTGGTGAGAGCATAAATACATATGCAGTTCCGATTATAAAGAGAGCTGGGTGCTGTATAAATGGTTTTTAGATGATATATGTATTTTGTGGGTGGATAGTGAAGAAAGGTTTGGGGAATTTTTTAACTATATTTCAAATAGTACGGGGTCCTTAAAATTTACTTATAAGATAGGATATAATGAAATTAACTATTTGGACGTGAATATTAGGAAGGTTACAGTTAATAAAAGATATGTATCGAGAGTCCACAGGAAGGATACTTACTGTAATTCTGTTTTACACTTTAAAAGTGCACACCCCTATTCACAGAAAAAAGGTATAGTGAAAGGTCAATATGTTAGGGGTAGCAGAATGACCTCAAATGACCAGGATTTTATTAAAGAAGGTGATTTATTGAAATCAATGTTTATAGAGAGGGGTTATCCTGAAAATTTGATCAATGAAATATATAATGAGGTCATTCTTAACAGAAATACTAAGTTCACTCCCATCCTTGGTATGGAGGATGTGGTGAGTGGGACTAATATACCTAATAATAATGAGGTTACAAAGGATTTTAGTAATCTTTATATTTTGGATTATAGTGGTAATGCCAACCTTATTAAAGAAATAGTGAAAGAAGAATGGGATAGGTTCTCAAAGATTAGTGACTTAAATCTTAAGTTTGAACTTTGAGATTTGTGTTTAAAAAAGGTGGTTGTATTAAAAATATTTCAGAGCATAGATGTTTTAATACTGAGAGGAAGAAGGTAGGAATATTTAAATGCGGGGCCTGCCCACAATGCCCATATATCTCCAATATGTCTGAGATATATTTCTCCAGTAGGAAGAAATTTATTAGATCTACCTCTTATTCTAATTGTGGCTCCAAAGGACTGGTTTATGTAGCCCTATGTGGGGAATGTGAATGTTTTTATATAGGAAAGACCGAGAGAAGTTTGAAAAGAAGGATCTACGAACAAACCTACGATATTAGGAAAGAAAATAGTAGGAATGCACTTTACAAACACACTCAGACATGTAGAGGAGCCTCATTCACATTTTTTTGTGATAGAAGAAGTCAAGTCAGACATTAGAGGAGGTTCATGGGAAACCAAACTGGAGTATAGGGAGTTATACTGGCAACTGGTTTTAGAATCTAATAAGTGGCCAGGATTGAATGGTATGCTATCCCTAGCACCTGTATTGAAGCTTAAAGCAGCAAAAGTGTGATAGGAATTCTCATGATGAATTTTAAATAATAAGAATATTAACTTTTAAACACTATTTTATATATGTTTTTATATTTGTAATAATATGTTTATACATTCCTTTGGACCCAAATCTTTACTTTAATTTAAACAAATTTTAAGTAGTTTCTATATGCACGTTTTATATGCATTGTTTAGGTCAGTAGGAGACTTGATACTGTTTTATATGTGGGATTTGTTCAAATGTTCCCACATTTTTAATGCTTTTAGCAAAAAGTGAGAAATTGATGTAATTTTTGGGTTGATGGGCTTTAATTTCACATTTTTTAAAGTTTTAAGATGTGCTGGCAATGATATGAAATTGAGCCACTAGATGTCGCTAATACATTCTTAATATATTAATATTTAATGCTTTTTAATATGGTATATTTTAATAGAATCCAAACCAAAAGGTTCGCTTTGGAGAAACCAAATAAGGGTATAAGACCGAATAAATTGAAAGTCCAGTAGTTGTCCAAACCGCTTTAATCGAAAGAAGCCAAAAACACACTTTAATGCTGTACACTAAATATAAGTTTTCGCACGTCTTCTTCAGAAGCCAAACAGCAAATCAATTAACAACATCTCTTATATAATCTTATACTCTGCCAATTTAAAAATATTCTCCAATCAGAGAATTATTCAATTAAAACAATCAAAACAAATGGATGAACAAACGAATGAACATGGCTATTTATATTGACAAAAATAAGACACTTAAAAACCCTGAATATAACAGGATTAATTTGGGTTAAAAATTCAGTTAAAAACACATATTACGTTCAAATAGTATGATAATATACATTTATATAAAAATTGTATAAATTATTCTGCTAAAATAAAATGGGTCTGTGAACATGTAGCCTGCTACCATCTGCTGGTCATTGTAAAAATAACACTACAAATAATGTTATAACTGCAGCTCTTAGCTTGAGAACAGGGAGAAGGGAAAGCACATCATTCTGACCAGGGCTTGTAGTAGCCTCCAACATGATCTGCCAATATAATTCCTTGTATTCTAACTTAGTTTCCCACATTCCACCCCTAACTTCTTTGGGAACAACTTCAAGAACAAAAAAATTGAAGGAAGCTTGGTGACAAATTTGAGAATGATGAAATAATGCATTGTTTACATTTTGTTTTTTCATTTCGTAATAATGCTCATAAATTTGAGATTTTAATTTCCTCTCCATCTTCCCCACATAGAAAGAGGGGCAAAAATGGCACATAGCTAAATAAACAACACCATTGGTGTTACAGTTGGAAAATTTTGTGCTTGTAATCAACCTATTTCTACTGGGAATGTCAATGCTAGTAGTATTCATCATATACTGGCACTGAGAACAGGAGCCACACTTAAACGTTTTCACTCTCCCACTTCTATTGGTAGGATTGGAGCCTCCCCCAAACTCAAATAACCTTTTAAAATTCCAATCTTTTCTGTATGTAAATTTTAAAGGCTGCCTGTTTATGTACTCAAGGTCTCAGATTTGTTTAAATCTATCCCATTTCCTAGTAACAATCTGTTTAATAACACCTGAATCACCAGTATAATCCATAATATATGCTTGTTCACAACTATTTGTGCTACTACTGTTAATGTTATAATTAAAAATGACAAAATCATCTTGACCTAAAATTGGGGCAAACCTCCCCTTTCTACCGTCCAATACCTCTTGAAAAATCTCAATAATTAAGTTGTCCGGGTAACCCCTCTCTCTAAACATATTCATAACAAAACCGCTGTCCTTTATGAAATCAGTTTCCTCGGATCTCATACGACTAGTCCATACCAATTGTCCTTTAAGTAGATTTTTCTTTTGAAAAAAGGGGTGACCACTGGTGAAATGAAGGTAGGAATTGGAAAAGATTTTTCTGATGTATTTTCGAAGAAAAACCATTATTAAACTTACTCAGGGAGACATCTAAATAAATACATTCTTGACTGTTTAAATTGTAAGTAAAATCCAAAAAGTTGGTTGTGCCTTTGATATAAGTCAAAAATTAAAGAAATCTTTCTCGAGAATCTGTCCAAACAATACAGATGTCATCGAGAAAGCGCTTGTACAGAACCCAACAACTAGAAAATTCACAGTTGTTGACAAATAGCGTTTCCCACCATGAAAGAACAATGTTAGCTTATGTAGGGGCACACTTTGCCCCCATAGCTACACCTCTTTCCTGTTTAAAGAACTCTCCTTCAAAATACATAAAATTATTTTTGAGAATAACCTCCATAAGTAAAAGACAGGTCCTAAAATCATCAGAAGAAAAGGCCCCACTCTCCCTCATACTTTCTTCCAACCATAAAAGACCTATGTCATGTGGTATTGATCCAAATAGGTCCACAATGTCCATGGTTACAAAAATAATATCAGGAGAGTAAAGGTTGGTTTTTATCTGCCTAAGAAAATCCCATGAATCTTTTAACACTGTGTCCCCCTGATTTGACAATTCCTTCAATTTCACATTTATATATTTGGCGAGGGGAGTAGTAATAGATCCCTCTGAAGAAACAATAAGTCATAATGGGGGTCACTGGGGTCTCTGTGGACCTTCGGAATATCAAAAACTGAAGGTACCCTAGGATTTTTGTTTAACAAAAAATTAAATGTGTCTATATCTATAGAACCTTCATACAACAAATCATTATTTAAAATATTGATTTTAGACTTAGAAATGTTGACCTCATTAATGGAGGCCCTGGAATATTTAGAAATGTCCTGCAAAGAGTCCTTCATTTTGGATTCATATAAAACAGTGTCCATAAGGGACAGTTCTACCCCCTTTATCCGGCTGCATAATTCTTATGGGCCTATTATTTTTTAAGGTATTCAATAAACAATTCTCATTTTTGGAAAGGTTAGAAAACACCCTGTGTGTATTGATGGTATTTCTAATCTCCCTTTCCAATAAATTTTCCAAATTTTTGAGCTGAGGATGAAGGGGAGTTTTATGATACTTTTCTTCTTAAACACACAAGGTGCTTGAAAATTATAATTGGAATCATGAAATATTAGCCCCAAATTCTGTTTCCTAAGGAAAAGTTTTAGATCCACAATTGCCCTTGAAATACTTGCTTTCCTAGTAGGAATAAATTTGAAGCCCTTAGAAAAGAGCAAGAAATGGTCAAAATGAATGTCCAAAGTACTATAATTAAAAATTTTATAATTATTAAACTCAAAAATGTTTCCAATTTGTTTGATACTGGTATTGGGATCTAAAAGGTTTACCTCCTGAGATTCCCCCTGTAATTGTGATAATTGTAGTACACAGGATTCTGGTTCCGTATCCTGTCTGACATCCGAAGGGGGGGTGAATAATCTAAAGGGATATCTCGGTTATTTCCTTGAGCAACCTCTTGTTGTACTTCAAAATTATCATATTGATCTCTAGTTGAAAGGTTATGCCTACCACCTTCCAATCGATTACTGAAATTATTAAAAGGCCTTGGTTTGGGATAGGCCATCCCTCGCTGATATTCCCTAATGTCCCTCTCCAATTTCCCTGCCTTTCTCTTAATATTATGAGTACACTCCTTGTCAATCTGTGTTAATATATTATAATATAAAGCCTTCTCTGATCCAACCGTGAACTGAAGATCATTAATACTATTTGTATTAATAGAGTTAATTTTTACGAGGGAGGTTCTCACTCTTTCATTCTCTGCAGTAATGGCTTTCACCACCTCTAAGCCACATTTATCAAAAATCTGCATCAATTCTGTATGAAAAACAGAACCTTCCTCCACTCTATTTGGAAATTTGCAGACTTGCAGACCTTTGGGAACAATATTTTTGTTTAGACATTCCCTCAAAAAGGAAGAGTCACAACCCAAACGTTTATATTTATCCATATAAAAAAACAAGGAATCAAGATTTTCCCTGTAAGTTCTAGTAACAGATTCAGTATTGTTAATATTAGGTTCTGAAAGGTTTATAGGAAAATTGTTGTCTATAAAAGCGTTGTAATCAACAGCATGTTGCTGGCTGGAAAAGTCACCTTGATTGCGATGCCTACGTTGTCCCTTAGGAGCTGAAGGTATTCCGTTTTGAATATCACCCTCATCGGCCCTGTTGGATCACAAAAGCTTAGGGAAATCATCAAATTCACCGTCTATATGTTCCAAAATGGCATTAGATGCGTCACGTTCGTTGTTTCAATTGATAGGAACACCAGAGGAAGCGTTGTGAGATTGTTGGCTGGTCACTGGCAAAGACGCTCGACCAGAAACAAGTGAAACTATAGAATGACACGCAGGAGTCAAAAGTTCCACCAGCTGGGAGAGCTGGCCAATCACTTTTCTCAATTCCCCTTATTCACAATTGGATAAATCGTTGTCGGTCTCCGCCCCTGGCAACTCCACCATCTCAAAATAAACAAAAACCAACAGAAGAGATGAGTAAGCGAACTACCAAAACAAAAACAAAACCAAAAGGTTTGCTTTGGAGAAACCAAATAAGGGTATAAGACCGAATAAATTGAAAGTCCAATAGTTGTCCAAACCACTTTATTCGAAAGAAGCCAAAAACATAAAACGCTGTACACTAAATATACGTTTTTGCACGTCTTCTTCAGAAGCCAAACAGCAAATCAATTAACAACATCTCTTATATAATCTTATACTCTGCCAATTTAAAAATATTCTCCAATCAGAGAATTATTCAATTAAAACAATCAAAACAAATGGTTGAACAAAAGAATGAACATGGCTATTTATATTGACAAAAGTAAGACACTTAAAAATCCTGAATATAACAGGATTAATTTGGGTTAAAAATTCAGTTAAAACACATATTACATTCAAATAGTATGATAATATACATTTATATAAAAATTGTATAAATTATTCTGCTAAAATAAAATGGGTCTGTGAATATGTAGCCTGCTACCATCTGCTGGTCATTGTAAAAATAACACTACAAATAATGTTATAACTTTGCAGCTCTTAGCTTGAGAACAGGGAGAAGGGAAAGCATATCATTCAGACCAGGGCTTTTAGTAGCCTCCAAAGTGATCTGCCAATATAATTCCTTGTATTCTAACTTAGTTTCCCACATTCCACCCCTAACTTCTTTGGGAACAACTTCAAGAACAAAAATATTGAAGGAAGCTTGGTGACAAATTTGAGAATGACGAAATAATGCATTGTTTACATTTTGTTTTTACATTTCGTAATAATGCTCATAAATTCTAGATTTTAATTTCCTCTCCGTCTTCCCCACAT
Source organism: Protopterus annectens (assembly GCF_019279795.1). Taxonomy (NCBI): domain Eukaryota; kingdom Metazoa; phylum Chordata; order Ceratodontiformes; family Protopteridae; genus Protopterus; species Protopterus annectens. The sequence goes on from NC_056736.1 coordinate 531,154,848, forward strand.
AGAAAGAGTGGCAAAAATGGCACATAGCTAAATAAACAACACCACTGGTGTTACAGTTGGAAAATTTTGTGCTTGTAATCAACCTATTTCTACTGGGAATGTCAATGCTAGTAGTATTCATCATATACTGGCACTGAGAACAGGAGCCACACTTAAATGTTCGTTTGTTCATCCATTTGTTTTGATTGTTTTAATTGAATAATTCTCTGATTGGAGAATATTTTTAAATTGGCAGAGTATAAGATTATATAAGAGATGTTGTCAGTTAATTTGCTGTTTGGCTTCTGAAGAAGACGTGCAAAAACGTATATTTAGTGTACAGTGTTAAAGTGTGTTTTTGGCTTCTTTTGAATAAAGTGGTTTGGACAGCTATTGGACTTTCAATTTATTCGGTCTTATACCCTTATTTGGTTTCTCCAAAGCGAACCTTTTGGTTTGGTTTTTGTTTTGGTAGTTCGCTTTTTCATCTCTTCTGTTGGTTTTTATATTTTAATAGAATGGGATTTATATATTTATATTTTTATTTGTATATGTAACATATATCTCTCTGATAGGGTTTGTAAAAGTTTTAGCAATAAGTAGAGGTACATGCTTCCTATTAAGGAATATGTATTGTATTATTCTGGTACTGCAGTAGTTAAGATGGGTTAATTGAATAATTTTATATAATTTAATTCATTGATAGGGGTATATATATATTTATTTATTTATATGTTTTAAGGTAATTCTTGTGTATATCTGAAGAAGTCGTGGACGAAAACGTACTGCTTACTGTTGTGGTTAGCGGTAGTGAGTGCTGTGCTTAATACTGGTTTATAAACGTGATTTCATGGAAATGGCTATCCAGGCACTTTTTTTCTATTGTTATAGTTGATACTGTAATAATAAGTTATGTACTTACCAGAACGTTCCATGTGAGTTGTTCTTCTCGCCTTCATTATTACTGATGGGTTTGGAACCGACCATCGGCTTCGATTCGGCCAAATAGCAAAGCTCGAGGTCTCAAAACAGCTCGAGGCCAAAGCCCTATCCCACAATGCACCACTACATTGCCCAGATCTTGTTTGCTGCCAACTAGAGTAGAAACATATCCAAATTTCAAGGCAATCATAAGATCCAGGGAGAAGGACACCCTCCAGGAAAACCAAAACCAGCGTGGAACCTCTCGTGCTTCCAGACGTAGGAAGCGGTTAGGAGGGAGGGTCATAATAATGACGGCAAGAACAACTCACATGGAACATTATGGTAAGTACATAACTTCTTAATGTGAAGTTGTTCAATCTTGCCTTCATTCTTATTGATGGGTAGCATCCCCAGCACCACAATCTTGGGTGGCTCACGGGAGTACCTGTTTCAGGACAGCAGATCTGAATGAACACTGTCCCTAGAGGCCTTGTCCATTTTGTAATGACATATAAAGGTATGTGGATTTGACCAGGTAGCAGCTGCACAGATAGACTCTATAGCTTACCTGATCAAAAAGGCTGCAGAAGTAGAAACTGCCCTCATAGAATAAGCCCTTGACCTTGTTGTGTAATGCCATACCCTCTTTACTGTAGATAACGGAGACACAATCAGAGAGCCATTTCGATAAGGTAGTTTTGGAGACAGGTGCACCTTTTCTTGAATCTGAGAAGGAGACAAACAGCTGATCAGCCTTCTGAGATCTTTTGTTCTGTCCAAATAAAATCGAAGTTGTCTATGCACCTCAAGTTTGTGAAGCATATATTCCAACTGGTTTGAATGGTTAGGAAAGAAAACAGGTAACTCAATCATCTGATTCAGTGTAAATTCAGAACATACTATGGGTAGGAATGATGGATTCATCCTGAGGGAAACCCTATCTTTATGAAATATTATGTAAGGCGGCTTGATAGAAAGGGCTTGCAACTCTGAAATTCTGTGTGCAGATGTAATAGCCACCAAGAATATGGTCTTCCAAGAAAGATACTTCAGCTCACAAGAAGAGGCAGGTTCAAATGGCAGAAGAATAATTTTGGACAAGATTAGATTCAAGTTCCAGGGAGTAGTGGGAGATGTGATCAGTGGTTTTAAGTGCATCGTACCTTTCAAAAAAGTCTTAGCCAGCTTATAAGACATGATACCATTTTCGGCTGCACCTAAATGAAAATTAGAAATAGCAGCGAGCTGGACTCGAATGATTGCAGTTGCAGCTCCTTCATTGAACAGCTTAGTTAGGAATTCCAGTATATCTGATATAGACGCTTGGAAAGGGTCAATATTATTCTGTTGTGCCCAGATGGAAAACCTTTTCCACTTACTGAGGTAAAGTTTCCTAGTAGAAGATTTATGTGATGACAAAAGGATATGTTGCGCCTCTTCTGATAAATTTTGGAACATGGCTATTCTGGGAATTGGAACAGCCAAGCTGTCAGTTTGATGGACTGAAGAGAGGGATGTAGAGCTCCTGACGAATGGGTCAACAGATCCGGTACTGGGTCCAGGATCCAAGGCTCCTCTAGTAGATGAAGCTTCAGAAAGGGGAAACAAATTTGACGAGGCCAGTATGGGACAATTAAGATGTGTCCTGCCTGGAAAACTGGCTTTCTGCAATACTTTGGGAATCAGCAGGAAGGGGGGGGAGGCATAAAGGAGTCCCAGAGGCCAGTCATGGACAAGTGCATCCCTCGGGGACTGACCCTTTTGAGGGATCAGGGCAAAGTAGTTGCTGCACTTGGTGTTTGTGGAGGTGGCAAAAAGGTCGCAGCAAGACTGGCCCCATCTTCGGAAAATCATTTCCACTACTTCGTTCTTGAGACACCACTTGTGAGGTAGCAGAATAGCTCTGCTGAGTCTGTCCACTATCACGTTGGATTTCCCTGGGATGTACCTTGCAGTCAGAAAGCACTGGGTGGACTCTGCCCAATTCCATAATCTCAGAGCCTCTCGACACAAGGGGTAGGATTTGGTTCCTCCTTGTTTGTTGATGTACCAGACTTCGGACATGTTGTCCGACTGGATTGCAGTTGTTCTGAGGGGAAGAGAGTCTTGAAAGGCCTGCAACGCTAGAAGAACCGCTCTCATCTCTAGGACGTTTATATGCAAATGAGCCTCGTGAGCCTGCCAAGTACCTTGGGCTTGTACGTCCCTGATAATGCCCCCCACCCGATCAGGGAGGCATCCGTAGTTACCGTTGCTACTGGAGAGGGGAGAACAAATGGGCAGCCCATAGTCACCATCTCTGACATTAGCCACCAGCGAAGGTCGTTCTTGCAAGAGTCTGTAATTAAAACCAGATGGTTCAAGGGTAACTCCTGAAATGTCCATTGTGTGAATAGCAGCCACTGAAGAATTTGCATGTGAGATCTCACAAGAGGTATCGCAATAATCACTGCTGCCATAGTGCCAAGCAGTTTGAGAATCTGTGATGCTGGTGCTTTTTGTTTTGATAGGAGATACACAATTTGTTGCTGGAGGACAAACACTCTTTCGGGAGGGAGCTTCAGGGACATGCTGACCATATCTAAATCTGCTCCTATAAAGACTCTATGCTGCGATGGCAATAAGGCAGACTTTTCTAAATTTATTGTAATGCCCAGCTCTGAGCATAGATCCATGGTAGTGTCCCTTGCCCGAATAAGCTGATGCCTGGTGGGGGCAGTAAGGAGCCAGTCATCCAAGTAAGGAAAAACCTGGATTCCTGAATGTCTCAAGTGAGCCATGACCACCTCCATGCATTTGGTGAACACTCTCGGGGCTGTAGTGAGATCAAAGGGCAGGGCCCAAAACTGGAAATGACTGGCTCCCAGCCAGAAGCACAGATGATCCCTGGATGGCCTGGCCATTTTGATATGGTAGTACGCATCCTGGAGATCTATAGAGCACATCCAATCATCCTTCCCTAGAAATGGGAGAATGGACTGAAGCATGACCATCCGGAACTTCATCTTCCCCACATATTTATTGAGTCTGCTGAGTTCCAGAATAGGTCTCCAGTCCTCTGTCTTCTTTGGTACCAAAAAGAACCTTGAGTAAGTTCCGGATCCTTGCTGGTCTGCTGGGACTGGCTGGATGACTCTTTTTTTGCAATAGTTTCTGGACCTCTATGGATGTTACATCCCACAGACTAGGTGGAATGTCTGGGATTCCTTTTGTTGGTCTGGGTTGGGAGTGAAAAGGGATGGAATATCCTCTGGATATAACGTTTTGTACCCATTGGTCTTCTGAGATATTTAGCCAGGTGCCTAGGTACAAAGACAAACGTCCCCCGACTGCCTCCAGAGCAGAACAGACAGGCCTCCTTTCAGGAGCGCTGATAGGGTGTCCCAAGGAACTTATCCCTGTCACCCTGGTTCTGTGGACCCACTTTGCCATGTGGGCATCGTCTTCCACCATTGCCTCCCTCTCTGCCCCTGGAGGAGGCTTCACCTTGTGAGTTCAAAAGGCTCCTTGGGACTTACGGAACCACATTTTCCTACCCCGTTGACCTTTTGGATAAGGTCCAGTAGGGGTAGAAAAATGGACTCCAATGGCAGATAGTCTTACCGTCTTGCTCACATCTGGTGAGGGTCTCTTTGACTTTTTGTCCAAATAAAGAGGAACCATCGAAAGGGGCATTCACAAACAACGACTTAAAAGGTTCCAGAAAGGAACATAAGCGCATCCAGGAATGTCTCCACAGAGCAATTCCTGTACCCACAGCCCTACTCATTCCATCAGCTGCGTAAGACACGAGGCGCATGGACGAGTTTACAATGGAATTGAGGGCAGCAAGCTGAGACGTCACCTTGTCCACCACCGAGTCGGCTACTGCACCCTGGAGAGCATCTCCAAGCTCCTTGAGGAGATCTCTTTGTAGATGTGTGAAGTGGGTCAGGTAGTTTAATGACCAAAGTGCAAAGGTCGTAGAACTGAACATGCACTTCCTGAATCTGTCCATTATCCTAGACTCTGTATTAGGAGGATGGACAGACGTAGAAGTTTCAGACATCTCCTTTTTAGTGGCTGCCGCCACCACCATGGCATCAACAGGTATGGGTTTAGATAAAAAGGCCTTGTCATGGGGTGCTGATGAGCATTTGTTTGGCCATCTAGGAACAGGCTGCATAGAATCTGGTGACTCCCACGCCCTTCGAGATAAAAGATCCATTAACTCATCAAAGGGCGGAGACACCCAAGAGGTGGAGGGTTGAGACCCGAAAGCCTTCAGGAGCACCGATTTGTCCTCGGTAGGGTTTTGGGGCTGCCAGTCCCCCTCTGCTTAAGGATCTCAAGGATATCCCCAAAGGAAATTGGACCTTAGGGACTCTTCCGATTCCTCCAAATCGGTGTCTGTTGTGATGGATTTCTGTGGGGAATCTAGATGTCTTCATTTACATAACCTCTTTCAAGGAACCTCCTCAGTGGGAATCTCTGGGGAGGTCTCGGAAGAACAGGGTTCACCCAATGGGGCATCCTGAGGCTCTGGGTCCCTATGCTTATGGTGAACCTGTGGTAGTGGAGAAGAAGCAGGTGCCTTTCGAGAGGAGGTGGCCATATCATAGGTTGTGGAAGTCCAGGGGGACAAAGCCCTCCTCATGGCATCAAAGGCCCCACGGCTCCTTTGCAAAGAAGCACCCAGATCCGAAGACACCGAAGACTCCTCCCACACCAGACCCGCCAGCTCCAAGCCCGAGGTAGGAGCCAAAACTCATCCATGCCGAAGCCCCAAGAGGAAGAGTAGTAACCGACGTTATCAGTTTGACTCCCCCAACCCCGGAACCAACAAGAGAGTGTCGGCTCCCAGATTCCAATGCCGGAGCAGAGGATATCAGGGTGGTCGGTACCGACAAGTCAGAAGTGAGTGTTGGCACTGACGGTTCCAACGACTGAACGGCCCCCTCCGGCTCTGAAGTCTCGATTCGAGTTGGAGGAAGAGCAACAACAACAGGAGCGCAATTTTGTTGGTTTCGAAGCAGCTGGTGCCGAAACCGACAAAATTTTAGCAAGCACCAGATCCTGTAAAAGTCTCAGCACCACTCAGCCCACGTCTGAATCCGAAAGTCTGGAAGCCTGGGAGGAGACCACCGACGGAGCCGGTGACCCCAGAATCGGGGACCTCAACGTAGGAGTTACCGATTCCAAGACTGGGGACCAGCTCCTACCAGCAACCTGAATGGTCAGCTCCGATGACATGAGCTGAGACCATAGCCTTTTTTGAAGTTTTCGACACTGAAGAACACTTCGGTTCCGAACCAGATGAAGAGGCTGGAGAAGAGGGTTTTGGTTGACTGGGAGCCGAATTACGGTCGGATTGAAAGGCCAACTTGATTAACTCCTGCTCCACTAACTTGTGCTTCATCTCAGCTAGTACCCTGGAACTAAAGACATGACAAATAGCACAGACCTCTTGTAAATGTACCTCTCCCAAACAGTACATGCATGCAGAGTGCCCATCAGTAATGGAAATCTTCTGGTTACATTTTGGGCACCTTTTAAAACCAGATTTAGCCTTTTCTGACATGTTAAGAAATAAGCACACAACAACCGCAATAACAAAAAATAAGCCTAATCAGCTAAAGTATATCAAGGCAGCAAACTTTAAGCTGTAAAAGAAGCTCTACAGGCTAAGGAAAGACAGAAAGGGCCAAAAACGGCCAAAGCCTAACCGGCTAACAACAGAAAATTGCACCAAAAACTGCAAAGCCTAAATCGGCTAGGATAGAGCAACCAGAATAACAGGGTCTATAGTAGATGAACGAAAGTTCATCTTAGCAAACGCTCACATGAGCGAATATCCAGGTACTCGAAACTGCAATTGTGGGGGACTGCACCCCCCCCCTAAATATGTATTCCAACTCCGAGATCACACTACAGTGAGGAAAGGGCAAATATTCCCATCTTCTCTGTACCACGATCTTGCAACTGCAGTTTCGAGTTCTGCATTATTTGCTCATTTGAGCGTTCGCTAAGATGAATTTTTGTTCATCTAATATAGACCCGAATAACAGGGCCAAGCCCAACAAGAGAGAAAGAAATTAAACTATCTGCTAACTACGAAAATCCAAAAAAAAACGGATTAACAGAAACAGCACAATATAGTGATCTATCTAACTAACAAACAATTAAACTTTGGAAAAAACTTTTTCAGAAAAAAATCACAAAACTTCTCTCTCCCACAGCCAAGAGCTGTAGAGAACACCCGATCAGTTGAAGCGGCAAACTAGATCTGGGGAATGTAGTGGTGCGTTGTGGGATAGGGCTTTGGTCTCGAGCTGTTTTGAGACCTCGAGCTGTGCTATTTGGCCGAATCGGAGCCGATGGTCGGCTCCAAACCCATCAGTAAGAATGAAGGTGATATTGAACTTCTTCACATCAAATGTTCTCACTCAGAGTTATGCTATCAGTAGTAAATATTGATCATGGTATTCCTGTGTTTAATCTAACAAATGGACCCTACAAACAGAGGAGATGGCTCAACAGTTTTAGATACTGCTAAAAGGAAATGCAATAATTTTTTTTTTAAGTAATACATATTGGGAAAAATATCCTTAATGACTTGTGTAGGTACTCCACAGGATAAATGTAGATGATGCTTTTGATACTGTGACTCACTGCAGCACAAAAATATATGCAGACTATATTTGTATGTTGGTTTGTGAGAATCTAATTCATAATATCATTGGAACTTGCATTCTTATCTTACCTGATTTTAAAATAGTGATGAAGTGGTCAGTACCGGATAAGTTACATTTGAGCCGTTTGAGTCAGGTGTCCTCATATGTGTGTGCAGCATCATAAGTCTTAGGGTTAGTGGAAGATATATCAGTCTGTAACTCTTGCAGCAGTTTCTCAAGAAACAAACTAGCTTTTTCAAGGGTAATACAGGTAAAACTCAAACATTTTTTCCTGACGTAAGGCTTTATAACTACAACTTTTTAAACCCTATGCGCTGATTTGTTGCATAATTGATAAGGTAACCTTTAGATGTTGGTTGGTTACTACAATCATTCCTGAATAAAATTTGTCAGTTTTGTCTAGTGAAAAATATAGTATACCTTTGCAACAAACTCAGTATAGTCAGTAAATGTTTTTAACCACATTTCAGTGAGATAGATAACATGATTAATATAACTTTCTGTCCAAGTATGGAATTGTAAAGTTTTGCTGCAGATACTTCCAGTATTTTGGTGCAACATTTTTATTCCTCTGTTTGAGCTCTTTTCTTCCCTAAATGAGGATAAGAGTTCATTTTTAAGTAGAGAACCCAGGGTTATGATTAATGTTTCAATACATTTAAGTAGAATACATGCAATGATCTTGAGACAGACTTGTTTTATATAATGAGAAAGTTTTTCTGTACTGTTTTTGTAAGATGTAGAGTGTATATGTCCATCTGTGTGAAATATGTGGAAAAATAGGTAATCTAAAGGCTTACCCATTTGGGAGTGGGGGGTAGGATATGGTGGTTTCTGTTCAGCAGGCCCTGTTGCTTTGGTTCAAGTGGAGGTTTGCATGAGCAGGGATCAGGAATCAAGGAAGATGTGGGCTATGGCTAGTGAAGGTGGTAAATGGTAGCCCTTGTTGATGTGTGCAAAAGAGAACACGTCTAGTTAGAGGGACATTGGTAGTCCCTGTGGTGATGCAGATGCCAGTATCAACACCATGAGGTGGTATTAGGACCCATAGAAATGGCTTGTTGTTAAGATACCAGTCAGAGCAAATACAACCCTTACTGCTGCCTTTATGACTGCCCCTCCCAGACTGTTTTCGCCTCACCCCACACTGTATTGGGTGCATTTCTTTTATGGAGGAATGAATGGGATGACTCCAGTTAAGGGAAGCTTGATGGGTTACAGGCATTGGGGGCAAAAAGATGCAGAAAATAATTCACTGATTTATTATAACCTAATTCACAGTTTTTTTAACATTTATCTGAAAAACTGAGCAGTGATTCAGTATATTCAACCTGGTTACTTTTTCCTTGCTGTGCCATATTGTAAAGTATACGTAGCAGCACTGAATAATTTCAGGTGTTACTATTATAATGCTGCGTAATATGTTTAATAGGTGAAGCTAAATGTCATTATCAAATAAAAGTGGTGCTGTGCTCTAGATTCTGCTTCACTCCATTTAAATGCATTTAAAATATAGGTATGGATCATGTAAGTTTATCTTTCTGTTAGAATCTATGTTGAAGTGTAAACTATTTAGCATAAAGCCAATGTTTATTTGTTAATATTTTATTGCTACATTGTTTCTTAAAATTTCGCAGCAGTGGGCAGAGAACCTTTAAGGCTGCATTATATCAGGGCGATTAGTACTTTTTCATGCATTTTTTTACACTATTATTTAGGATACGTTTCAAAGTAAATTATATGTTAATGGTACAGCTTAACTAAGACTCCAGGACTCCTCCATACAAATTATATGTTAATGGTACAGCTTAACTAAGACTCCAGGACTCCTCCATACAAAATGCAGGTAAGGCTGCAAGGTAAAACCTGTGTACAAGTCTTATACTGTACAAGGAAGCAGAGTCACCCCTGTCTTCCTCCTTCTCTTCCTTGCGTTATACATTATATATAAACATACATGAAGAGAACTAAAAGGCTTTGGCACGTTTGGGGTTTGATATTGGGGAGGCGTGACCACTGGCACCAAAATGTGCTTTTCTCACTCAGGAGTGATCTTAAATTATAACAGCATCATAGATGATGCTAACACAAAGTCAAGCATCAAGTAAAACTGCATGTCTGGGTGGGGAAACATTTCAAGTGGCAGTATGCAGATTCCAATTAGTTTTTGTAGTAAAGGAGTGTATGTATAGTGTAATTCTCTGAAAGCTGCTTGCAGCAAGCAATTTTGAACTGATTATAGTGTAAAATGATGCATTCTCAGTACTCATGCACATGGTTGGACAATAATAAAGATCAGGGACGCAGTATGTAAACCTCCAGGATGTGGATAGATGATTAGGATGTGGATAGATGATTAGGACTGCTGTTGCAGATAGCTATTTAGCATATGCAGGGGGCGTAGGGCCAGTTATTATTTAACACTAACCATGGTCAGAGTAGACCCCACCCCAATGTAGTTAACAGCTTCCATTTATTTCCATCCTGCAGGGTCTTCTTGCTTTAAAGTCACCAGATGCCCCTGGTATAAAACTGCATACAGAAGTATAATAGGAGGAAACACAGGGTTGAAACTAACTGAAAGTGAGTGAGTAAAGAGTGTGGAAAGAGAACTGAAGTGAGAGAACACAGGGAGGAAGGCAGGCACTGGAACTGCACGGTTATATTTCCAGAGAATAGAAGACTCAGTAGAAAAATATTTATTTAGTTGCATTTTGTTAACTGGGGTAGCCCTGCTGGGCAACGGCCCATTTTCAGAGGGGACTCGCAAAAATAAAAAAAGTTACAAACATACAAAATTGCTAAAATTTACAAATACAGTTATGGGATACTCCACACAATAAATGTGATTTACACTGTACAGATCCATAAGTTCCATATAATTGATTTCATACAATCTGTGCAAGAGTCAATATGTATAACATGAGATATCTTTATTACAACGAAGGGAAAATCCGTAAGTAGTACATCAGTTGAACATAGGTTATGATGGCATGAAATGAATAATGTGTAGGCAAACAGGAAAGAGAAGCAAGGGAAAAAAGTGATAAGAAAGTTAGAGCAGATGGAATAACAACTAAGGTTCTTGGGAAAAAAAGAGGAGCAAGAAATAAAGATTAAGGGGAGTATTCGTGGGCTAAATCAAACAGCCAATTTCAATGAGAGTTGGCCACATTTGATTATGAATATAGACTACAATGAGCCTTATAAGTCTGGGTTTGAATCAATCAGTTTCCCCTTGCTTACTGTGCATGTCTGATGACGTTATCAATACTGTGCTTTTTTCCCAGTTAACAAATAAATAGACCCAAATAGTCAAAACTACATATGTGTCTAAAGTTTATATAATTACACAGTCAACATTAATTTGTGTTTTTGTAATTTGTTGCAGCCTTTCTTTATTTCATTCTTGAAAGCACATAATATTGTTTTATTACAAGACAATCCCCAGAATCCAATAAAGTTGCATAGGCTTGCACAGAGCCTACACAGAGTTTACACATTGGCGAGATGGTGCAAGGCAGTGCACGATGCAGGGTGCCTAAGCTAGGTTTCCTGGCTGACAACAGTGTTGCTGGCCATGAAACAGTGTAAGCAAATGTGGATGTGAATTCTGTGTAAAACAGAGCACCTATGGTCTCCGGATTTGCTCGTAATGCCATGATGACCACCATGGTTTCAGAGATAGCGGTTAATCTGTTAACACAACATATCTTCACAAAGGCCAACATAATGCGGAGACATTTAACTAGAAATAGGGACATATTTGTCATAGATGTTATATAGACGTGGTAGAATGAAACGCAAACATACTGTCATCCTCTTTGAGCAAGATATGGGGGGCAAAGGCATACATAATGGGTGGACAAAAGCCCACAAATAGGGACATATTTTTAATATTGCACTTCCAAACTAAGAAAGTTGATAGAATAAATAGGTGGTACATTAACATGAACTTTCTGAGGAGCATGAAGTTTGAAACTCAAATGTCAGTCATCAGTTTCTGACTTCACTCTGCAATGACATGCCATTTATGTGCCAGAAAACAAACATGTTATGAGGAAAAGATGATAGACATGAGACAAAAACTGGGCATTCTGCACAAATCTGGACAGTTGAGAGGTATGCACTATAACTATATGTAATATTGAGTTACATTAGTCCAGCAATCATCTCAATGATATAGCAGAAAGCCACATATTTGATAAGGAAAGCATCTGGACATCCTGGACAGTTCAGAGATGTGAATATGAACTGCATGGTCCAAACACAGTACAAGACAGTGTACCTATCATACAGAGTATTGTGATAACCCACTCCTGGCATTCTGTATTGAAGCTGTGTTAATGATCTGTAATAGGACATGGATTGCTATGTAAAATGATCACTCAGGGGAAACGTGTATTGAACAGGGGCACACACATAAATTGCAGGAGTGAACACACTGAAGGAGGACAGGTGAAACTCCCTTATGTACAGCAGAGGATGGCATGTCAATGGAAGATGGTTGTAGCAGCAACACCAAGCACATGTCTATATGGTACAGTATGGTCTGTACAGTGCAAATGTGTTGTCTATGACCGTCACACAAGGTGACATAACAGTAGAGAGGATATGTGTGTGACATAAGCATTCTTACATAAATAATGCAGAGGACATCTGTCATGGATCTGACATACAATTGGGGTAGGGTGCATATTGTGAAGTTGTGCAAACTGATATGCCCGAAGTTTACTCTCAGCAGAGATCTCCAGCAAGCTGGCCACAGGTAAAGGATCACAGAAAACATTGCAAGAACCAACCAGAGTCATGGACAGTATCAGAATAATACCAGTTTAATCCCATGCCTCTGACAGAAGATATGTAGTGTGGTGTGATAAGAGATGAGCCTACACCCCCCACACACACACACAATTGAACAACTATTATGATACATCCACACACTATGAAGGTCACCATGCACACTGTCCAGGTACTGTAATATCTGCAGGAGGTGTTAGGAGGGACACTGCTATACCTGTATTCAGCACCATCAGACAGTCATGTATATACCACAGAAAGAATACCTAGGTATGGCCAATAAGCTGTGTGACAGAGCACTTTGACAAAGGTGATGCACTTCAGGTACACATCACTAGAACATGTGTAGAGAGGTACATGAAGAAGGGTGCATTGTACACAGTTATTACTGTGATAAAGGCTGGGAACCATGAAGGTATTATGGCCTCTGATGTGCATGTTCTTCATATACCCAGTACTTCTGTTACATTCAAGTGACTAGTCAGCACTGTGACCACATGCTTGAGGATGTATCACTTACCATTTACACCAAGACATGGGTCACATACCTACTGGTCTGATTATAGGGTGTGATGCTCACATTATACTTGGTTGGTGTGATTGTTTCCTGATTCAGCAAATCCCTCCATGTTTCTTGTCAGTGCAGGTGTTGGCATGGCTGTGGCAGTGGAATTTGTTGTGTGTTGATGCTGTTTGTATAGTACTAATATCACAGTTTCACAGTTGGAGTCACTGATTGCCCACAATCTGTAGTCCTTCAGGCAGCTGTTTGGACACAGCATGTGTATGTCATCTGTGATGTCCATCACTTAACTAATGGGCAGAAAAAGGTCTATCAGACACCCCTGATGTACTGACCTGATCAGTGGACCTGACATATAGGTCATGTCGCACATTTCAACATAGTGAGATGCAACGTATGTCATACACTGGTCTACCCATTAGGTGATATAGCTGTTTATGGCCACATAGGGCAGTGTTGATTGAATACCTCAGTGTGGATTTGTGTCAAATGCCTTGACCTGGTCAAGTTCCACAAGATGTTAGGATACTGTTCTCATCATGCATGCCCTTGATGACCTCTTTGAGGACATCTATCAGATCTCACAGACATCTATCGGATGCAACAGACTCAATGTATTATTAACAACTAACACAGGTCTGTTGCACACACATGGAATATTCTAATGAACATGTAGAAGAGGTCCATGATGACATGTTGGTCTAGTTCACAGTTGAGAAGAGTCAGGATATCTCTATACATTCATCAGGTGCTGCCCCCCCAACTCAGGTGGATGGATGTTGATGTACACCTTTGTATGGGAACATAGGCCATGTAGAGGGTGTGTTGAAATGTGTGTTCAACAGTATCTGGAAGGCGTATGTGCTGATTCATACCATAAGTGATATGTGGTACTGTCACAGCCCATTGATTCTGTGTGATAGGGCTGAAGTCTAGGTGTGAAGGTAAAACAGTGCATACTGCCTATCGTGATCTTGACTAAGGTTTTGACACAATCACCACTGTGCAGGTATCATTGAAAAACCTTCAAGTTGGGGATTCACCCTTACATCAGTTTATGGGTAACCATTTGGCTCACTGACGGAACAAAAATCTGAAAGTTGGTGAATCAACCTGTACCAGAGCTGTCACCATTGGCAGTCCCCAGGGATATGTGCTTGGCCCTTCATGGTTTGAACTCTATTTTTCGACCATTCAGGCTAAAGTATATGGCTTTGGCATACAAAGTTTACCGATTATTGCATGTTGTGTGCATGGTGATAACATAGTACAGGAGGAGCTAACACACACAACTGAATGGTGATAGACACACAATCTACACATAAATGCAGAAATGTGTGTTGGTAATGTTGTCCATCTGAAAAGTGGAATTCCATGTTAATCACAGCATTGACAGTAGTTCTGCTATGCAGAAACCCAGTGATGCAAGCACTGGGAACACATGTAGATAGCACAGAACTTTGACCATCAAGTGTCCACACTGGCATTGAAAGCCTATGTTGTGCACATCATAAGTCACACCATCATACTGAGATCTTAGGATTGTGTGACAGCACTGTAGTCAAACCTCATCACAACACTAAGAGTATAATGCTGTTTTTTCATGTACCTCACCAGACGCTTGTAGCAGCTGGAGAGACCACAAGACTTTCTCAGAAAGATAACATAGGGCCTACAAACCATGTAATGATGTATGTGGATAGATTAAAAGCCATGTCACTGTAATCTTTATTGTATAGGATGAGGTGAATTCTGCCTGGCCTTCAGGCCAGTCTCTGAACATGCCCTGGTGGGAGTAATTCATATACAAAAATCTGATATAGCTGATAACATCAGCAGGGTCTGCTGAGGAGAATATAACAATGTCCTACATGCTGGTGTAAAATGCTGTTTGTAATGTCAAGCAACAGCTCACACACACACACACACACACACACACACACACACACACACACACACACACACACACACACACTTGACTGCAGTGAGAACAAAACTCCTAGCTGTCTAACTACACAGACAACAGAACTCAGTACTTTACACAAGCACCAAGGTACAAGTCTGACTTTTACATGGCTGCAGGTCAGCTTATAGTGGATTACATCAGCAGTGCATGTTGGAGAGAAGAAGGTGGGAAGCTAGCAGGAAATGGATCTGTAGGCATGTGCAACTATCAAAATACTGTCAATTCATGGGATTGGAGCTGTAACTGCAGGATGCACACTTCTGCTCTTCTGGCTAGACACACAGAGTTGACTGCAGTGAGAAGAGAACCCCTGTCTATCTAAGTACACAGACTACAGAACTCAGTACTTTACACAAGCACCACAACTGAAGTCCGACTTGGAGTGTCTCAGACAACATTTTATAGCTGAAGACATTAGCAGTGTCTGCTAAGGAGAATACAGCAGTGTCTCAAATGCTGGTGTACAATGCTCTCTGTAATGTAAAGCATCAGCACACATACACACACACACAGACATAAACACACACACACCCCTAAGTACACAGACTACAGAACCCAGTACTTTATGCAACAGCCATGGCACAATTCTGACTTTTACATGGCTGCAAGTCAACTTAGTGGATGACATCAGCAGTACATGTTGGAGAGAAGAAGCTGAGAATGGGTGCAGTACATTTACATCCCTACACAGATCCAGTTTTTTGGGATTCAGCAATTCTAATGAGTTCACAGCCCTGAATCTGGACCATATAAAAAGCAACTGTGCAGCTAGGCAAACTGATGGTGAGGAGACTTGTTTATGTGGAGAAGACTGAAGATACGCTGTTACTTTGGGATATATCTGCACCAAGGAGTATTGAACTTCAGAAGTTATGCTTCCATTTGTTTATATGTATGTATATATATATATATATAATATATATATATATATATATATATATAATATATATATATATATATATATATATATATATATATATATATATATGCATGCAGTGGATATAAAAAGTTTACACACCCCTGTTAAAATGCCAGGTTTTTGAGATATAAAAAAATTAGACCACAATAAATCATTTCAAAACCTTTGCCATCTTTAATGCCACCTATAACCTGTACAATTCAGTTGAAAAACAAACAAATTTGTTAGGGGAAAACATATAAAAAATGTACAATACGTTGGTTGCATAAGTGTGCACTCCTTTAAACTAATACTTTGTTGTGTGTGCACACCCTTAAACTAATACTTTGTTGAAGCAACTTTTGATTTAATTACAGCATTCAGTCTTCTTGGGTACACACCTGCCATCAATTAAAGGGACTCTGATTAACCGCAAATAAAGTTCAGTTGTTCTAGTAGGATTTTCCTTGCATTTACTCAGTTCCCTGCTACAGCAAAAGCCATGGTTTGCAGATAGCTTACAAAGCATCCAAGGGATCTCATTGTTGAAAGGCATCAGTCAGGAGGAGGGTACAAAAAAATTTCCACAGCATTGGTTATACTCTGGAACACAGCTAAGACAGTCATCAAAAAGTGGAGAAAATATGGGACAACAGTGACGGTGTAAAGAATGGGACGAAGTGATGAAAACAACATGAAAATTGGTCAGAGAGGCTGCCAAGAGACCTACAGCAACACTGAAGGAGCTGCAAGAATTTCTGGCAAGTACTGGTTGGGTACTACATGTGACAGTTATCTCCCGTATTCTCCATATGTCTGGACTATGGGCGTAGGGTTGCAAGACAGAAGCCTTTTCTTACACAGAAAAACATCCAGGCCTGGCTAAAATTGCAAAACAATGCATCAAGTCTCCTAAAAGCATGTGGGAAAATGTGTATGGTCTGATGAGACCAAGGTTGAACTTTTCCCCACAATTCCAAAAGGTACGTTTGACGCAAAAACAACATTTCACATCACCAAAAGAACACCATCCCCACGGTGAAGCATGGTGGTGGTAGTATCATGCTTTGGGGTTGCTTTTCTTCAGCTAGAGCTGGGGCTTTAGTCAAGGTGGAGGGAATTATGAACAGTTCCAAATGCCAGTCACTTTTAGCCCGACACCTTCAGGTGTCTGCAACTGAAGATGAAGATTTATTTCACCTTTCAACACAACAATGACCCCAAGCATACATCCAAATCAACAAAAGAATGGCTTCACCAGAAGAAAATTTATGTTTTGGAATGGCCCAGCCAGAGCCCAGCCCTAAGTCCAATAGAAAATCTGTGGGGTGACCTGAAGAGGGCTGTGCACAAGAGATGCCCTCACAATCTGACAGATTTGGAGTGCTTTTGCAAGGAAGAGGGCAAATATTGCCAAGTCAAGATGTGCCATGCTGATAGACTCCTACCCAAGAAGACTGAATGTTGTAATTAAATGAAAAGGCTCTTCAATAAAGTATTAGTTTGAGTGTGCACACACAACAAAGTATTAGTTTACGGGTGTAAACTCTTATGCAACCAGCATATTGTACGCTTTTTTTTTTTATATATCTTCCCCTAACAGATTTGTTTGTTTTGCAAATGAATTGTACAGGTTATAGGTCACATTAAAGGTGGGAAAAGTTTGGAAACAATTTATTGTGGTCTCATTTTTTTATATCACAAAAACCTGGTGTTTTAACAGGGGTATGTAAACTTTTTATATTCACTGTGTGTGTGTGTGTGTGTGTGTGTGTGTGTGTGTGTGTGTGTGTGTATATATATATATATATATATATATGTGTGTGTGTGTGTGTGTGTGTGTATGTATATATATATATATATATATATATATATATATATATATATATATATATATATATAAAACTAGAAAACTTCAAAACTAAACTAGGAGAGATGCAAATAAACTCACAGGCAAAGCAGTTTCCTTAGCGCTTTCATCCTTTATTCGGTGTATAGGACTTCTTCAGAGAAACAATGCATACAAATGAAAAACAGTAAATGTATCAGTTTAAATAGTTAGAAGCACGTGGTACCATACAGGGGAATTGTTTAGAACCAGTCAGTAATTACTGAAAACCTATAACAGCCTATAGATTAAAAATATAATAAATGTAGACCAATAACACAGGGTAATGAAGAACAAAGTTCATGGAAGCAATAAAGAAACTAGTCAAGAAAAAATAATAAAAAATAACTAAATCAATAAATAATTAAATAAAACGAAACACTATTAGAAAAAATAAATAAATAAGTAGAAATGAAGTCAACAATTAAATGGTAACCAAAATAATTAATGTGTACTAGTATGCTAAGCAAGACAGGGTTGGTTAAACAAATGTCCAATCAAATAGTAAAAACACAGCAAACAGCCTAAAGAAAAGAGTTAAACCTAAAAAACAATAGAAACAGAGAGCTGGACATCATATGAAGCTGAGAAAGTGAAGGAAAGGTCGGAAAGAACGTTAATGACATAAAAAGAATTGCAAGAATAAAAAATCAAAACAAAAATAAATATACTGATATATAGAAAGCTTAAAACTAAAAACAGTAATAAACAGACAGGCAACAGATAACCTAGCAAATCCAGCGTAATGCACATCTAATGTTAATACTGTTATTGAGTCCCGCTGCCTAATCGGCACCTAATTGAAGCTGCCATAATAATTCCTTCATTTCTAAGAGAGTGTTGCAGTCTCCAAAAAAGGGTGAAAGTTTCTCTAATACAAAGAAGGAAAAACCTGTGAAGTTTGAACATCTTGTGCTATGATAGCCTAAGGCATTAGATATATAGATTATATATGGGTGTATATATATATATATATATATATATATATATATATATATATATATATACGGATTTGTATCACTTCACTGAAAGACCATTTCACTGAGACCAAATCACCTAAAACTCATTTCACCTAAAACTCATTTCACTGACAAGTAGTACTCTAAGACAAATCAAAGGTATATGTCCTTTTCCCCACTGTAGTGCGATTCTGGTATTATTTAGTTAGGGGGGGGTGTAGCCCCCCACCTAGTTGGGTTTTATCAAATAATGCAAAACAAAACCAAACAACAGAAAACAAAATTGAATGGGGGAGCTATGCCCCCCAAACCTCCCCTAACTGTATATAACATCAGGATCGCAATACAGTGGGGAAAAGGACATATACCTTTGACTTGCCTTAGAGTACTACTTGTCAGTGAAATTAGTTTTAGGTGAAATAAACTTTCAGTGAATTGAACTTTAGGTGATTTGGTCTCAGTGAAATGGGTGTCAGTGAAATGCTTTTTCAGTGAAGTGATACAAATCCATATATATATATATTTATTTATTTATTTTTATTTATTTTAAATTTGTTGACCGGGAGTGTCCGACTGGACGTATGTGTGTATGTATGTATATATATATATATATATATATATATATATATATATATATATAAAATATATTGCATATGCTGTAATATATTTGCATTATAATATATTACATATATATATTACATAATATATTACAGCATATGCAATATATATATTGCATATGCTGTAATATATTTAAGCAAATTCTGAAGCAAAGGATTTTTCAGTTTTATCTGTATGCATTACTTAGAGGTGTACTGATGTCATGGGCATATTTTCCAAGCCATTTCAGAGGTATGCATGATAGTACATGAAAATGGAATGTGTACTGATGAATGTGTACAAATGTTTCAGGGACAGTTCCTTTGATAGAACTTTTAGCATTTCAAAGGTGGTTTGTTTGCAAAATGTGTCATTTTCTTGCTCTTTTGTGGGTGGAGGGAGCAAAGGTGAGTTACTGTTTTGGCACAGACAAAGATAGACTTCTTTTATGGGTGGGGGAGCAAAGTTAGGCTACTGTTATGGCACAAACATGTGTGGACTGTTCTTTTGTGGGTGGGTGGAGCAAAGGTGAGTTACTGTTATGACACAAAGAAAGATGTGTTGCTCCTATTACTGTCCTTGTTTTGCATCCTGCCTGTTTTGCATATTTGACATCTGTAGACTATTGTGTGTTTCTACAGAGGGTAATACTGACTGGATACCTTTTCTGTTTTTTCTGGAAACAAGTAATCTTTACTTATGTGATACTTGTGTGTATTATCTTTCTGTTGCCTTGTAGGACACCTAGGAATATGCCACACAGGTGTATCAATCCTTGGAGACCCCCATTCACAGATGCAGAGAGTCAGGTCATAGTAGATGCCTTTAGAGAACAT
The DNA here is from genome assembly GCF_019279795.1 of Protopterus annectens. NCBI lineage: Eukaryota > Metazoa > Chordata > Ceratodontiformes > Protopteridae > Protopterus > Protopterus annectens. The sequence goes on from NC_056736.1 coordinate 531,174,892, forward strand.
GGTCTTTTTCTGCTGGAACGGGGACGAGGAGCTATAGCATGTAGGATGCAAATTTGGCAACAGATAGTTGCTGATCTGAAAGCCGTGGGTGGATATGGCAGGACATATGAACAGGTGTGCCACAGGACCACTGACATGATCACATGTGCATGGGGAGAGCAGTTGCAGTGGGCTGTGACCAGATAAGTACTGGGGCAGGGACTGCTAGGGAACCACCACTAACACCCAATGAAGAGTTCCTAGCCAGTATTAGGGATCCAGACACCTCACAGGAGAGTGCAGTACAGCATATCCTGGAAGTGGGAGCAACAGTGTCAGAGACAGCAAGCACATCCCAGGAGGAGCTTCCAGGTAGGCTTTACTACCTCAAATGTTGAATAGTTTTGTATAGTAAAACAACTGAAACCATTATGTTACTTCTGTGTCACATGCATTTTTTATGGGGTGGAGAATAAAGAATGGTACAGTTATTAGCTTAGGTTTGAGTTGACAGCCACATCCTTTTTGACAGCATAGTTTATGGACATATAAAGGGGCACAAGTATTACACCCTGTGTTACTTTTAATTGTGATGATGTTGCCCTTACTTCTTTCTTAATTTCTTCCAGGCCCATCCGGCTTACAGAGGAGATTCCCATCTGCAGGTGGTAAACCACATATTTTTATGTCAGTACTGATGAGCAATTGAAAGAAATATTTTAATGTGTGCTGTTGATGTCAGGCCTGTTGTGTGTATTGCTGTAGTGTCTGTAATAGTGGCACCACTGTTAGTCTGTTAGCATATACTGGAATACAGTAGTATATGTATTAATGTTGTCCTGTGTTTCTTGGTTTTTATCACAAGTGATCATGACAGTGAAAGTGTAGGTCCTCTGCCACCTGATGTCAGTGTATCATCAGGCTCAGATGATAATGGTGGTCAAACTGAGGCACAGCCAAGGGGGTGCAGAGGTTGAAGCTGACACTGAGGTTGACATACAGACATTCCCTGCAATTCCATTGGACACAACTAGTAGGTGTATGCCTACCCATTCCAGTGACACCACAGATGTTGGACAGGTGGAGGGTGAGGCCATTGGTCAGGGAAGTGTGGTTACTGTGGCTTAAGTGGCTGTGGAGTCTAGCTGTAGCCAAAGTGTGAGCGAGGTGCCATGCAGGAGGGTTGATATCAGTGCTTGGAGGGAGCCTGCTGTCCCTCCTCCATCTGATTCAGGTGTCTCTTCCCGTGCCACTCAACATATGTTTAGGGCCATCATGAACGTACAGGCACATTCCCATAGGTGCACCAGACAAATGCTCAGGGTTATAGATACGGCTCAGGCTGACATGCATGAATGCCTCCACCGTGTTGCTGATTCCATGGATTGAGTGAATGACATGCTGGAATGTGAGGAGTCTGCCATGGAATGTGCGGTGTCTGTAATGGAAAGTCTACTGGTGGAGGAACGGCATCCCCACGGGCATAGGTCAGCCACATCATCTGCTGTCAGCCAATGTGGCTGTGCCCGATCATGCTCCCATATTGGCAATACTTCCACTGCACCATCAGTGAGTGTGCTGTCCTTACCCGATATGGCAGGCCATGGAGTCATGGTCCTGGGCATCCCCGTGAAGGGAACTCATCCAGCAGACATCTGTCACATTCAGGAAGCAGCAGTACTACATCTGACCGTGGGAGTGGATGCACCAGTGAGACTCCTGGCAGAGCCCAGTTCTCATGGTTGGAGAAGGCAGAGATGAACTGCCACCTCAGCCATGCATGGCTCACACCTGTTCAACATACCCGGATGTAGAGCCAGCACAGAGCTTGGCTGTGTCCATGCAGACTCACACAAACAAATTTCACCTGGAGGACCCCTACACACGCGCACACACGTGTGCGCACATGCGCGCACACACACACAACAGTTACATGGTTCAGCCATGCAGCTTCAAACTCATTTTGTCTCACTGGCCATTTGTTGGTTTATCCAGATGTCTGCCAGCTTCTCCTTCTTACTCACACACACTCACTGACATTTGGTGTCAGCCTAGGCCTCTTGCTGCCCCACACAACACCTGTGCCATATCCCTGTTTTCTATCTTTTGGATTCAAGGATACATAAGCTTAGTGTCTGATGCTCAGGGTGAGTATCTGACTTAGTGCTTACTATTTCTGCATTTGTGGTGTTGAACTGGTCATTTTACCCTTGACGTATATTGGCCTTGGAAAGTTACACAACTGACAGCATCAAAATTTCACATCCTTATTGTGAATGATCTTGTGAGGGTTGTGAAGTCAGAAACTGCAACATGTATCGTTACTTTCTAACTCCTTTAAGGAATTTCCATTACAAATGTATGGTGCTAAACTGAGCCATGCAGTGACCATCACTACTTTTCAGGGGTATGACTGTGTGAATCTTTGATGCCTACTACATGATGATGAACACATATAAGTCACACACATCTCTGTATGACTCTCCCACCTTTTACTTGCTTACAGTACCAATTAGTGTGATTCAAGGATATGCCACACATTCATAGTATTACATAATACACTCCAGGTCAGAGACATACTTTGTAAAAGCAGCAGTTGGTATGGTTGTAGTTCATGGCTGACTCTGTCTGATGCAAACAGCACATAACCAATAGATGGGGAGGTAAAGATAGTGCGAGTTGCTAGAATCAATTTTACTATATGTATATGTATAGGAGGAAGGTTTTAGGCTGCTAGGTGGTGAGTAAGTGTGCTATGCCTCTTCTGTTAGCCAGTGCAAATGCATACAGAGCACACCTATGTCTGCCTACACCCACAGCAGCTGATGGTTCCCCCTTTGACTCCTCATCTGCCTGTGGTGACCTTGGCATTGGTGGTGGCATGTGTGCCTCTTTCCCTTGCTGATCCTTCTGAAGTCATTTCCTCAGGATTATGTCAAGTAGCATGGTACATACTGTGACTTTTTCTGTACATGCCCATGGATTGTACTGTAAGGCTCCCCCAGATTTATCTAGGCACTGGAACCATGGCTTCAGCAGCCTAAAAGCATGCTCTGATATTTCTGGTTTGAGCGTGTGCCTCATTATAATGTTGTTCCGTGGGTGTGTGCATTTTTGATGGATGTCATCAGCCACGGTTCCAGTGCATAACCTGCATCACCCAGTATATGACCCTGTGGGATATCCTCCCTAGCAAACATCTGGTACAGTTGGGAGGTGTGCCGGTTATGTGAGTCATGGTTACTGCCAAGGTTGCCAGCCCACATGTTCAAGATGATTCTCATTAGCATTACACACAACTTGGCAGTTAATAGAGTGGTAGCCCTTTATGTTAATGTAGGGCCTACCCTGTTCCCCAGGTGATACCTTCATTTCTGTGTGTGTGCAATCTGTGGCACCCAGTACTTCAGGATAGTGTGCTACATTGTAGAACTCCTGCATATTTCTGGCACTCTCCTCAGAACTATTGGGAAAAGATATGTGGTCACTGGCATGTGGGAGCATAGCATTCAGGAATTGGTGGAGTATCTTTGGTGATGCCTATGACCCCCAGCATGTCCTTTGTTGGTCTCTGAAGGTACCTAAGATTGTAAGGACCACACATACCTTTGTCTCCACTGGGATGGGTTCCTCTCAGTTGGTTCTGGCTCTGAGTTGAGGACAGCAGAGATCACAGAGTTCCTGTAGTGTGTCCCTGTCCACCCTGTAGTGCTCTACAATTTCCACATCATGTAGGTTGTGAAAAGTCAAACGGGGCCTGAAAACTCTTCTCATTCTTGGCCTAGGCCTATTACCAGTAGCAGCAGCATTGTCTTCAGCCTCCAGCATATACAAATGAATGAAAGTAGCAGCAGCTCCTAACATTCTGTCCTTGTAGATTCCTTTCTATGGTGTATTCCAAAAGTTTTAGAATTAACAGGGAAAACCAGCACTAAGTCTACACAGATGCTTTTATAGCTTGTTGAATAGCTCCTCCATATTAGATTAGTTAATTAGCATGTAATTCAGCTGTTTATGCTGTAGCATGCCACGGTGTTTACCTTGTTTGCATGGGGGGAGGGGGTGCCTCTACATGGCCCATACTGAACATCGCACCACGATGTGCACACAGTGAAAGACGACCGTGTGGGCTTTATTGAATCCCGGGGAATAATAATTCTTGCAATTATTAGATGTTCATCGTGTTTCACTGTTGCAGTCATCACTGTAGGGTTCTTCCTGCCTGCAGGCAGCCCTCTGTCGGCCAAAATCCCAAAGTCTGGGTCCGGCGTCGGCTGTGCACTCACCCTCCCTGACATCAGAGTGCCAGGAGTACAAAGCTCCCAGCCAACACCATGTTCTCCAGTCTTTCTTGCCGCGTGGTGGAAGCAGTTCGCAAGTGCCAGTCGGCTGACTCCTGTTATTTTTGGTGCTTCATACCGAAGACATTCTTCTTTTCAAAGCTAAGTACCCCGTTGGGGAAACTTTTTTCTTGCTCCAGACCGATGTCAGAAAAAGTTAATAATTGTATTTCATGTGGGAAGCAAATACCTCACAAGGATTTTCACTCTTACTGTATTCCTTGTCTAGGCCCTAGTAGCTAGTTGTCGGTTTTGTGCTAGATTTAATCAACATAGTATTAAACAGAGATACGATTTTGCTTTTCATTACTTTGGGAGGCGATTTAATTTATAACATGTTGTCGGACACGCTTCTGACTACCGGAGTTTATAAAAGGCGCAAGGATAAGGATAGGCCTCCGAGGTCCAAATCACACGACAGTCTACAATCAGAGCCAGCTGCCGGTTCGGCCGTCGTCAGTGTGGCGCTTTCGCAGCCCCTGTCATTGGCCATTACAGAACCACTTGCCGAAGTGGACTCCCACGAGGAGCCAACTAGGCCTTCAAATACTCCAGGTGCAGGACCTTCGGATAATGCTCCCTCGGATGGGTCCGGAGCCGCTGTACAGGTACCGGCTTCCGAAGGGGTTTTCAGGCCTACGCAGCTTCAGGTAAAGGTAAAAGCAAAGACGAAGGCAAAGACTCCTTCTAAAACAAAGACTCAAGCCCAGGCCTCCTCTGATCCAGGACCTAAATCTCAAAAACAAATGCTTAAAATGGCGGAGGACTTGCTAACTATGAATAGGGGTTCACATCCCCCTCCAGACAAAAGGCCAAGACAAGAATTGGATTATGAATCCTCTGATCAGGCATCTATCTCTTCAGTGTCTTCCTCTGAACAGGATTATATTTTCCCTCCTTATGAGGATTCTGATGCTGAAGAATCCATTCCTTCAGCTTCTCCTCCTGAGGATTATTCTTTTGGGGAAACTTTACATGACATGAGGGAACATTTCCACTGGGAAGGACGGGAGTACTCTGAATCTAAGAGAAGGCTTAGGGATTTCCTTCTTCTTCCCCAACACAGACCCCTGGCTATTCCTCCTATTTTGGATATTGTGGATGATGTCTTTTCTGAGTCTAATTTAACTCCTGACTCCTTTCCTCAGGCCCCTGCTTAGCCTGATAGATATTACAGAGTCCCTGACTCCCACCAGTTTCTTTATAAAAATCCTACTGCTGATTCAGAAACCATTTCTCAGGGTCCTAAGGATGTTAAGGCCGCCACTGCTAAGAACCCTATTCCATCAGATAAGGATTCTAGGGCTTTGGAGAGATGGGGCAAAAAAGTGTACACTTCTGCTACTTTATCTATTAGGGCTTTAAATTGTCAATTTCATATGTTGAAATATCAGCAATACCTTTTGTCTGTTATGAAACAAAAACCGGGTACCATTTCTGCATGTGCAGACAATAAGGAATTACATGATTTGTTGTATGCTACTGAGCAGGTGGGGAAACATACCTTACACTGTGGTTTTGATGCTTTGGAGGCCTCTTGCAGGGCGGCTGCCACTGGCACGGTCATTAGAAGGCATGCTTGGTTAAAGGAACAAAATTTGCCTGATCAAGTGCAAGCAAAGTTACTGGATGCTCCTGTTAAATGTAATGTTTTGTTTGGGTCTAAGGCTGAAGAGGTTATAAAGAAAATGGAGGATAAGGCAAAACCCATGCAAACGGTTAAGGATTTCTTACAAGTTCAGCCTCCTAGATTTGGCAGAAATTGGCCAGCTAAAAATTGGTCCTTTCCCAGCTCGAACAGGCCTCAGGAGGGGTAGATATAGGTGCCCCAGAGGGAGGGCCCAAGCACAGACCTCTTATAGACCTAGACAGTGAAGTGCTTCCACCCCCAGGGGCGGAGAAGATAGGTCTCAGCCTTATAGGAAACCGGGTCAATGACTCCCCCTGCATGGCTCCAGGAACCTCTCTCCTGGAAGCTCCTCTGGGAGGAAAACTTTCTCTTTTTCACCAAAATTGGACTTGCATAACCCAAGACAAGTGGGTTCTTTATGTAGTTTTAAGAGGTTACACATTCCACTTTCACACCTTACCAAAACCAGACAGATGGCCAGACCTACCAAAAACTCAGTGGGCAGAGGCATTAAAACAGATGAGGTCCCTCATGGCTATGAGGGCCATAGAACTGGTTCGAAATTCAGAGACGGGACAAGGCTTTTATTCAAGACTCTTTCTAGTTCCCAGAAAGCAAAATACTTGGAGACCCATCCTGGATCTGTCAGTCTTAAATACTTTCCTGGAGATACCAAAGTTCAAGATGCTTACTCTGCAGCAGCTCCTGCCAATGTTGAGCAAAAATGCATGGATGGTGACATTGGATTTAAAAGAGGCTTACCTACACATTCCTATCAGACAGGAGTGCAGAAGATACCTCAGGTTCAAGGCAGGCTCGAAACATTACCAATTCTCTGCGCTGCCCTTTGGCTTGTCTACTGCACCCAGGGTCTTTACCAAGTGCCTGGCACCAGTAGTAGCTTACTGCAGACTCAAGGGAATTCAAATTTACCCTTATCTGGACGACTTCCTTATTCAAGCAGACAGCAAGGATATTTTACTCCAGCACCTGGAATTTGTTCAGAATCTACTCAAGTACCTGGGATTCACTGTGAATGTAAAAAAGTCATATTTGACACCCACTCAACAGATAACTTTCCTGGGTGCTCTTTTTAACACAATAACTCAGATGGCATCCCTGACATCAGGAAAAACAACTACAGCTGGCTTCAACTTTCAAAAGCCTGGCGTTAATGTCTCAACTAACTGCAAGGAAATTCCTGCAGGGTTTGGGTTACATGGCCTCCTGCATCCTACTCATACCATATGCAAGACTGCATATGAGGAAGATACAATGGTACCTTAAAAGCGTATGGTCCCAGCATTATCACAGTCTAGAAACCGAGATTGCTGTCTTGCCTTGCCTGCAAAAGGAATTCCATTGGTGGGCCATGGCATGTCTTCAAAACAAAGGGAAAGCCTTCAGTCTACCTCCAGACAGCCAAGTGATAACCACGGACACCTCGGATTATGCATGGGGAGCCCAATTGCAGGGGAAAGGCCTGCAAGGTTTTTGGACAGAGGATCAGAAGCATCTTCATATCAATTTAAAAGAGATGTTAGCTGTGCAGAATGCCCTCTTGGCTTTCAGGGATCTTTTACAGCCAGGGCAGCTACTGATACGGACAGACAACACCACAGTTATGTGGTACATAAACAAGCAAGGGGGTTCACACTCCTACCCCCTGTGCAGTCTAGCCATGACTCTATGGAACACAGCACTAGCTTGCAAAGTGGACCTACAAGCTCAATTCCTGCCAGGGAAACAAAACAATCTGGCAGACAGCCTGAGCAGGAACCTGTCAGACCCACACGAGTGGATGCTAGACACCCAAATATTCAAGATGATTACAGAAGCTTGGGGCTGCCCGGACATAGATCTATTTGCATCTCCCCACAACTACCAGTTACAGACTTTTTGCACAAGGACATATCACAAGCTAGCATGGAAAGTGGATGCTCTCTCATTCAGTTGGAGGAACCTCTCTGGGTATGCCTTTCCACCACTACCTCTTCTACCAAGGGTGTTATTAAAGATAAAACAAGACAAACCAAAGCTGATTTTACTAGCCCCGAATTGGCCTCAACAATTTTGGTACTCAACACTGATAAATCTATCCCAGGAGCCTCCTTGGATTCTACCTCAGATTCCAAATCTTTTGTCTCAACATCAGGGCCAGGTCCTGCACTCTCATATCAAAACTCTCAGCCTGGCAGCCTGGTGTATTCAGGGTCTGTGATTAATCCTACCCTTCCCAAACAGGTCATGGATGTTATCTTAGAAGCCAGAAGGCCTAGCACTAGGAAATCTTATGAAGGTAAATGGAAGAGATTTTGCACCTGGATGCATGCTCAGGAATCGGATCCTCTCATTCCAAATATTCCATTGATTTTACATTACCTAACAGATATGTTGCATAAGGGTTTATCTTTTTCCTCCATAAAAATACATGCCTCAGCTATCTCTGCCCATTATAATACAGATCCTCCAATTTTTTCACATCCACTTCTGAAACAATATCTCAGAGGAGCAAAGAATTTAAGGCCCCCTAGGACACCACCCATTCCTGCCTGGGACCTCAGTTATGTCCTGGAAAAACTTACTGTGCCTCCTTTTGAGCCTTCTGCCACATCTGAATAAAGTATTTATCATGGAAGACCGTTATCCTACTGGCTTTAACTTCAGCCAGGAGAGTCTCGAAGTTACAAGCGCTCATGGCTGTGGAACCTTACATTATTTTTCATCAAGACCGTGTTTCTTTGAGGACTAACCCTACTTTCATGCCTAAAGTGGTTTCTAAAGTGGCTTTAAACCAAACTATTCACCTGCCAACTTTTTTCCCTAATCCACAGAATAAGGGGGAGAGGATCTTGCATTCTTTGGACGTGCACAGGCAGCTTCGCTTTTACCTGGACAGAACCAAGGATATCAGGAAAACAGAACAACTGTTTGTTTCTTATGCAGCAAATTCCCAAGGCAAAGCTATTTCAAAACAGACCATTTCTAAATGGATTGCTCATGGAATCAGATTTTGTTACTCTCATCATGGAAAGCAAATCCCAGGAAAAATTAGGACTCACTCTACCAGAGCTGCTGCTACTTCAGCTGCTTTTCTCAGGGGAGTACCTACCAAAGATATTTTGGAAGCTGCAACTTGGAGTTCAGTGCATACTTTCTCTAAGCACTATAATCTCCCTCTTTATTCTAAGTCCAGGGCAGGCTTTGCTTCTGCAGTCTTGCAAGGCCTTCTAGCCACCCCTTCTACTCAATAACCACCACCCTTTATCTCAGCTTTGGGATTCAACCCTACAGTGATGACTGCAACAGTGAAATATGATGAACATAGTACAGTTGTGTACACTCACCATAAATGTAGATGTTCAAGTGTCTTCACTGTTGCAGTCTGGGTCACCCACCCTCCTGTCCCCTCTTATGCTTTTATTGGTGTGGTTCCCTACTTCACCCTTCTTCTGAGGTGTATGGGGTTTGTTGTATGTTTTGTTTTACTTTTAGCCTTTACTTTTGGGCACCTGACATCTAGGGCAAGAAAAACTGGAGAACATGGCGTCGGCTGGGAGCTTTGTACCCCTGGCGCTCTGACGTCAGGGTGGGTGAGTGCACAGCCGACGCCAGACCCAGACTTTGGGATTCTGGCTGACCGAGGGCTGCCTGCCGGCAGGAAGAACCCTACAGTGATGACTGCAACAGTGAAGACACTCGAACATCTACATTTATGGTAAGTGTACACAACTGTACTTTTTCTTGGGTTAAATATGTTCCTATTTAGTTTCTACAGTCTGAGACTGTAGCTGTATTTTAAGAGCATGTACAGTGTTTAAAATGCTGCATTTTATCATTTTTCTTTTTTTTGTAACTTTTACTGTTTTAGGGGATCCAGCAGAAATATAAATGATAATTTCAGTGGGCATTTGGAGAGACCTTCCCCTAACAAAATCATCCGTGTGGATAGTCCAGTTCAAGATACTGTTCCTGATGGGGTATTAAGCAGTGTGTTCAATAACAACTTGCCAGTAAGGGTAAGTGCAAAAAACAAAAAGAAAAATATTCCATTGTTTGAAATAATTGACCAATGCTATTCTTTTCACAAAAACAATCAGCCAAAATAAATATTAAGTTGAGATACTGGACTTGCATGTATCTAACAAGGTTATTGTCAGTTACTTTGTAAGTAATGATCTCAGTGTATGTGATCTAATTGTGGAAAAATAGAAGATACACAAACAACTAAAGAAAACACTCAACGAACGAGGAGCTGGACAAACAATTCCTTAAATCGTGCACCAAACCACTACTTTATTACTTAAAATAAAAAACAAATAATCCACATAAAAATCATGTAAGCGCTTTCGATTAAGCCTTCTTAAACTTCATCAGACAATTTAAAAATAGTGACATAATTTCCTTTTATACAATCTAACTCATTTCAGTTAAGACATAATTCAATTAAAACATAATTGGTTAATTAGCTCATGTTGCTGCTGTTACTAGTATGCTTATTCAAATGCTTAAATAAAATGTGCATTATGCATAACTCTCATAAAAAGGGGACATTCAGAGACTAAATACCTATTTATTAAATATACATCTCTCTCTCTCTCTATATATATATATATATATATATATATATATATATACTCTTTTGTAAATCTAATTGTGTAACACATGCCAAGTCTGCACACACAGTTTGAAATGTGTGAAATAGGGTTGGGTACCAGGGGCAGGCTGTGGTACTGGCTGGTGGGCTGGCCCCCCAGCTAGAAAGCAAAAGAAAATGTATTAAGAAAGTCAGCTATAATATTTAAATAATAGTTGACTTTCTTCTGTTTCATTGCAACTCCTCAGAACTCCACCCATGCACAGAGCTCCAAGGAAACTGGAAACAAAAAAGAAGAAAAGAAATCCAAATTTGGCTTAATCTGATTGCTGAGTTACTTTGAAAATTTGGCTTACCCAAGCATTAGCAGGTTTGATTGGTGCCAGTTGGCACCAACAGAAGCATTGCCCCTCACTGTCTGCAACAGGAAGCACGGAGCCCTTCCATTTGACTATGGCTGCCTCAGGTGACTGAGACAGCCTGAGAAAAGGAATAAGGAAGTGGTTAACATGGGACAAGAGGCACAAACAGGTTGAGAGCTGGAATATATTTTAATTTGTTAATTTTCTTTAAAACATGTATATTGTTTTCAGGCACTCTGCCTGCTTCTGCCAGTATGTAGGAAGACCTAAGCTAAGTAACTTACTTGTAGTTGTTTCTGGCCAGGCCATCATAAGAACAAAAAGTTGTTAAGAAAAAAAAAAGCAGCTGTATGACCTCTGATCATCTACAAACCTATGACTTATGGTGTGGGTCTAGTAGCCTCTTGACCTCCTGGCTTGATTCAGCCACTTCCTCCAAACTTATTACAGTGATGTCTTAGGCTATGTTTTTAAAAGCATGATTTGAAGTTAAAATGTAAGACAAAATGTGAAAAAAAAAGAAATACCTAAACTGTCTGGATGGTGTGGAGCCAGAATGAGGGTGGGACCAGAAGCAAGGCACTGGGGAGCTGCAGGGGGACTAATGGGTAACGGGGACCTCCATGGACTCTTTTGTCTACTCTGTGTCACTTAAGGCTGGCCTTCTTAATATATATTTGTGTGTGTGTGTGTGTGTGTGTGTGTGTGTGTGTGTGTGTGTTGTGTGTGCATGCAAATATGGGTATACTTGCTTTGGTAGACAAGTTAAAAAGGTTGAAGGCAAGAATGTCTACCAAAAAAGGTCATCAACACAAATGTCAACAAATTATTGCACATGCAGTAAGGAAGAACCTCAGCACATGCAAACGTCAATAAAAAAAAATATATATATGTGTGTGTGTGTGTGTGTGTGTGTGTGTGCTACCCCCAACATCACACAATTTTTAGGGAAAAGGAATATTCCCCTACCCAGGATTATTGATCTAGAGCTCCTGTCGACCGTCTTCATTTGTCAGTGTTAGATCACAGAATGTTGGCATTACATTGTGGGAGGTTGTGGCTCAGTGGCGAAACAGCAGGGAAAGGGAATTTTCTTTTTCCCTTTTGTTGTGTAGTCTGGGAGTTGGTGTATGGGGTGTAGAGCATTTATGCAGGGGAACTTGCCCCTGCAAAAAAAGTAAAGTAAGTGATATTTTAGGTTTCAGCCTAAAATTTTTGTTGGTGTATGGTTTGCAATGTATCTTTCATGGAATTCTCACTCTCTCTATGTATATTGTATTGATAGACAGATATTCTTCTAACATTATATTTTCTTTTCCTGTAAAATGTAACTATACCTGACCACCTAGATTGTCCATGTATAGACAGATAAAATCGAAAATTCCATGCTTTCCGTTAGACACTGGATATGATTAAGAAATCATTGCAGAATACCAAAATATTAACCACTGGAGTCTTGTAAAGTGTGTCCGATCTCTGTAGTGCAGTTCCCAAGTATAGTGCAGGAATTGTGATGTCACAAAGGACCACTTGAGTCACTTTTCATCTATAGCCTGAAAACAGGCTTTGTAGCAAGAGAATGGAGAACTGCAACGGTTACCCACTTCACTAAGGTGGACCATTAACTAGCCCCAGAAACTACATCTCTATTAGTCTGACTGTTCTAATATGCAACGCCATGGAACAAATTATCATAGTAATGATCAGCAAAGACATACGTAACCTTTAGACACTGGGCCCAACCAAGTCTGGCTTTATCAAGTGAAGGTCATGCCTACTAAATCTGGTGGACTTCTTTGAGAAGGTCACCAAAGCAGTGGATGAAGGGAAAACAGTGCATACCACCTAAATGGACCTGGCTAAGGCATTTGATACAATACCCCACTCAGGTATATTTGAAAAACTCACCATACTGGGCATAATCCCCTGCATAACTTGCTGGATTGCCAGCTGGCTCACAGACAGGACCCAGGATGTCAGCACTAATGAGACTACCTCCACTAAGAGACCAGTCACCAGTAAGATACCTCAGGGCTCTGTGCTGGGACCACTCCTATTTGACATCGACTTCTTGGAGGTAAAGGCTAATGTCAAGGGCTTTTGACTGACGAAGTTCACACAGGGCTACAAATGTTGAGCCATCACAGACTCCCCCCAGTGACACAAACATCTTACAAGAGGGCCTAACACAGTAAATGATTGGTTCCAAAGTCACAGATTAAAATGCAATGCCAAGAAAGGCATTATAGTGCCTATTGGGAAAACTGCCACCCAAGCTAGTTACTCCATCAATAAGACAGCCCTTAAGAGCTGACCTGGTTGTCAGGGATCTGGGTACATAAATAGACAGTAATCTGGACTTTGACCAACATGTGGTCATGGTACTAAAAAAAAAGTCATCCTGTCATCTGACTTGTAAGTAAGAGCATGGCATCCAGGTCCAAGGAAGTCATAGTGCCACTTTATTCAGCCCTTATCAGACTGACAGTTGAATATAATGCCCCCTTTGGTATGTATCTGACTAGATATGTGCAACATTTGGAACATCCACAAACGTTCCTTACTAGGAGAATCCAGGGTATAAACACATTGTTCTGTATGGATCACCTTAAAGGCCTATCTCTATGACTCTGTCTCCTACAGGTTACTAAGGTGTGAGCTATGCCTTGCATATAGGGTATCCACTGATCCAGCTCTGATGGAACTGTTGCACATGTGGAAAATGGACGATCAGAAATACTACATCCAAGGATTTAAATTTTGCTTGTGACGTAAATAAGACATGTTGATGAGATAGAAATACAAGCCCCAGATATAAAGGGAAGTTTTCCAGGTGAAGCCTCACAAGGATTGCACCAAATGCTATGTTCTGTGCCCTGGGGTGCTTTTCATTTCACCTGTTGTGCCATGAAACATCTGTGTGATACAGTGTGCTGAACATGCTGCTCTACCTCTGCATGTTCTGCTGTACATGTGTGGGCCAGTTCTGGTTCCATGATTGATGTCTTGGGTTACAGCCACGCTATGATCCCCACATATAGCTTTATATATATATATATATATATATATATATATATATATATATATATATATATATATATAGTATGTGTGTATTTGTTGTCCTAGCCACTCCTGGAGTATGAGGAAAATGATATGCACAGTGTCCATAATACAAGTTAAAGTAGCAGTCCAGTAGTACAGTAGCATGGAATTTTTGTTTAATGGGGCATTGTGTGCTTTGCCAGGCTGTGGTATGTGATTTAAAAACCATTACAGTTGGCCAATAAAGCATTTTATTCCTGTATGGTGCTAATAGCACACAGTACTTGTTGAAAAACTTTTTAATTTTTTTTTTCCTTCTTCCTCCTAGTCTCTGATTTGGATATATTATTGTCTGTATCTAGGTTTGCTTGTATAATTTGTTTCTTGTTTTATGTGAGCACAAATGTTACATGTTTTATGCCACTGTTGTACTATTTAGTTTTTCTTTTTTTCCTGAATAACTGCTGCACCTGTGTTTGTTGTACTTAAGCTTGCTTTTTGCATATATTACTCTGCATCTGTACTATTACTTTGTGTAACTGTCCAGGTCATATACTGTATGCCATTATAGCCTCAGTCTTGCCTGAAAATGGTCCTAGGACAAGTCAGTTTACCTGGTAAACCAATGTGAAATCAATGAAGCAATCGATGGCCAATAGGCTCTTACTAAGCTTATGGCCAAAGGAAGACCATCAAGAAACTTGGCCACATCGCCCAATACTGGTGGGAGACCAACAGTGTCCCCCATTAGGTTGACTTGCATATCCCTGGTGAAAATTTGTTATCACCTATGCAGACAGGTTTTAAACCTTGCTTGGGAAGTGCTCTGCTTGATTGTTAAGGGCAGCCTATTTCAGAGATTGGGGGGGGGGGGTATGTTGTCATGCCATCTGGTGGTGGTGGTGATGTGATAGCATATGCTTAGGTCTCGAGAATGTGTGCTTGTTTTACAACTTGTTCTAGCTGGGTGAAGCTCGTCTCACATCTTCTGTTTTTGCTCCTGGCAAGCATAACACTTTTCAATGTTCATTATCTTCTCTGCAAATATATGTCTCAGTTCCTCTAATAGCTGAATCGCCAATTACAAGAATATCTTTGCTGACCAACTCTGAAGAATCTTCAACTTCTAATACAGTAATATCTGCTCTGTCAATTGTTTCAAAGGATAGCTCTTCATCACAATTAGTCTTATTAATCCCACTTGTTTTATTGTTTATTAAATTCTCATAGAGCTGGCATTATAAATCCACAGCTTGAGCCATGTAGTCAACATTGTTTTTTCTTACAGTAATGTTCTTCAATCCTTCACGTTCAGTTTTGATTCCATGATAATTTTTTCCATGACTTTGCATATGAGACTAGTCAGACCAATGGATTGGCATTTCCTGGGATCTATTTATGATCTGCCGTTGTGCATAGAGATGACAATTACAGTCTTCCATTCGCATGGCACAAAGCCTCTGCAGATGCTGTGATTAAATAGTGACACCAGTGGCCCTGATAGGTCATATTTCAGGCTATTTAGAAAGCAAAGGCTAATTGAAGCTATATTCTTGACCTTAGAGAGCTCTTCTGAAACCTACTCTCTACTGATAGTTGGCAGGATTATGTTTGATGGCATTTCCTAGAAGCAGCTAGGAGGTGAGAGGGGATAAAGCTGAGCTGAATTTGTCAGCCAAAAGGTTTGCTACATCTCCTGGTTATGCGAATGTGGCTCCATTTACCAGTAGTTTGACACATTGGTTTGTGATAGCTTTGAGGTTTCAGGTATTGCATAATCGTTAAGGTCCTGCAGCTTATAGATACAAGGCACAGGGTTTGATTCTGACAAGGAGTTATTGGCTAGGTTTAACATGGCTATTCAGAGCAGTTAGCATAGTATTCGCCTATAAAAAAGGCCTTATGTTTGTTCTTGGCATTATATCAAATTTTACTTTGTTGGACTTAATTAGTCCTCTTAGTTGTTTATTCAATTTAATGAGAGAGTGTTTATCATTTTTTGTGTTACACTTCCTAATTTTAGCTATGACTTTTTTTCTTTTATGATACAGCCTGTTAAATTTTGAATTCCACCAAAGTAGTTTTTTTTTTTTTTTTTTTTGGAGTTAGTTTGGTAGACACCGCAGCTTCTATGCAGCCATTGACATGATTGTACAGAGCTTCTGTGAATAATTCTGCTTAGGGTGCTATGTAGTTAAGGTTTGGAGGGGCTTGAAGTGTTGACAGTTTATCACTTAATAAAAGGTAGCTTGCCTTGAAGTAGTTTCTAACTGTTACAGAGTTTGCTGGGGTTAAAGTTCAAATTTTGAAGGAGACTACTTTGTGGTGTAATGATACCACAAAGAACACAACACTGGGGAGGGTGCTCCCATATTTTTGAGTACCAGGTCCAATATGTTTGTACCGCTAATAGGCATATGCACTAACTAATCCAGGGTTTTGTGTTTACAAAGTCTATGAATCTTTACGCCTGCAAATTTGGGGTCCCAGTTTGTAGAGGGATAATTGAAGTTCTCCATGAGCATGGTATTTGGTTGAATGATGAGCATTTCTAATAGATCTAATATGATCTGTGGGTTTCATGGGCCATAGAGGGTGGCCAATATCTTGATAGGATATTGTATGGGACTTTGTCTGTGGTATTCTGGATGCGGAGTAACTCCATTGCATCATCTTTGTAACCCACCGAGAGGTATGCTTGTTACTGATGTAAATCAAGACACCTCCAGTTTAGTTTTTGTCACTGCAGCTGCTGGTCTAAATGTATGGAAGACACTGAAGCCTTGCACTGCCTGGGTACTCTCTGTAGCTTTAAACCATATGCTGGTAACTGCACAGATGTCTGCATTGTCCAAGGTGAGGAGAGCTTTGAGGGAGGGGAGCTTCTTGTGATTTCTGTCATTGAGTAGTAACACCTTTAGATTTCCTTGGGTAGATTTTGTCTTATGTTGGAAGGTTTGTCAATTTGGCATTGCTAAAAAAAGGCTCTGTGGTGGAGGACAATGTTTTAGCCAATATTTGAAAGTCTAGAGGGGACAGGTACAGAGCATCCTTAGCAAAGTAACATGGTTTGTTAACCATGGCCAACCAAGCTGACAAATTGTATGCGTCTAAAGTGACACCAAAAACTAAGCCAATTGTTAAAGTCAGTCATCTTCTATTGGTATTGTGTCATCATCCTTGGTGAAGGTAGAATGCTGCTCAATGCTAGTCATAGTCCAACCTGTGGCACACATTGCGAAGGCTCCATAATGTCTGTCTTCATATAGTCTAGGCATTTACACCTCAGATTATTTATACCTACATGGATTATGTTTGCATCATACTGCTACCTGTGGTGTAATGACTTAAGTGCGTGTGTAACTTGGCTGATTCTGGCCTCTGATAGGCAGCTGACCTTTTATTCTCTCTTTGCTCAGCTTGGTGAGTAGGGCATCAGTATATTGTACAATGGAGTCCCCTATGACCAGAGTCCTGTGTGGTGTATTGGCTGCCTTATGGGCTTGGTAATTGAAGTTCCACTGAGTTTGGGTGTGTGCGCAGTGCTAGGAGTTGCTTTCATTGAGTGCTTTTGGGTTTGCAGAGGATAATTTGGCAGGTGGAATGTCTGGGAAGTATTTGAGTTTTGGGAAGATTGCATTTTAAGTGCCTCAGCATAAATAGGTCTATGTGTGAGGTGTATAATATGTGTGGTGGGTATAGTGTGTGTGTACATTTCTGACAACTAGATTATTTTTAGTGTTTGTATGTGAGCTTTGCCACTGGAGACATCGTTTATATACAGCTTTCACATACTGTATTTGTTTCTTTGAGGATTAAATGGTTGTGAATGAACATTAGACAGTTGTCACATTGTCTCAATATACCCATAGCCATAAAACTTGACATTAGTTCCCTTTATTTGCTTAGCTACAAAGGTGAGGTGCATGAGGTGTTTTATAGTGGGTTGCCTAAGGATGATTTTTGGGGTGGAGACTAGACTAGGCTATATAATAATAAATGCAATGTGCAGACTAGCTACTGTATGTTACTCAACACACAAAGTAGTTGTCCTACACTCACTGAATTACTGATACAATTTCAGAGGTAGTTTTATACTAAAAATTTAGTTTCTAGGAGTCTGTGTCCATATGGGCAGCAGCTGGCAAATCCTTCACATTTATATGGGCACTTAGAATATGGGAAACTAGCTTTCAAGTCCTATGGCCAATAAGACAATGACATTTAACAGTTTTTTTTGTGTTTTCTCCCTCAGACCAGGCCACCACCTACCGCTGCTAGATGGAATATCCCAGTCCTCTTACTGTAAAAACACAAAAAAGATCCCTTGAGAGTGTAATGCTACCAAAAAACAACTTAAACTACATTGACAAGGCATTTTCATGTACTAGGGATCTTTAAAATGATTTAAAGTGCAAAATCAACAAATAAGCAGAAATAAAGCAGTAGCTCTCAAAAACAGTTAACTGAAGTGCAAAATAATAAAATAAACCTCTTCAGGTTTCCATTACAGAATGCAACACAGTCCATTTTTTTACTAGGGAGTTCTGTTTCTGATCTCTGGTAGTTCTCAGATCCATGTCTTTAATTTCTGTAATTTATCTATTTAGCTCCGATTTTTATAATTTTATAATTTTTCTATTTTTCCATTTTCAAGTTATGGATTTCTTAGCCACTATCAACACTAAAGATGATAATGCTTTCATTCTGTTACTACATGCTGTTTTACATCAACTTATCAAGAACCATCTGTATATTTTAGGTTAAATTCTCTTCCAAGTGTTAGACTTGGCATGTTCTGTTCATTTCTATGCGGAAATACCCCCATACATTCCCATAATATCTGCTCACAAGTACCTTCTTCTGGACCACCACATCCCAAAATATACCTCTTGTCTTTGAAGTATTTATTTTTGCAAACACTTTTATGTAAAAAGTCTATATTTTCTTGATTTAGTTGCATATCTAGAAATTACCTATATTTCTCTGTATCTTCTGTAATATCTGTTTAATCTTCCACTCCATGCTATTTTTAATTTTATACTATATTGTCTTATCACATCTAATGTTGCCCTGCATGTTCTATTTATTGCTTTTTTCTGGTCTGCCATTTCTGTTCTTCAGTTCTAAAATGTAATTGTGGTTTAACAGCTTTGCAATCCATTCTTCAAATATTTTCCATAAGCTCTAGCATGTAATTGCAAGTTAGTTGATCATAGTTGAGTAACCCAAAGGTCATCTAGCTGCATTCCATTTTATTACCTCATCCCCTTTTATCATCTGTTCCCAAAATCTCCATTATTTGTTCATAGGTTCATAGGTTCATAGATTAGTTCTAAGCTAACTGCCCTTGCGAGCCATTTTAAGCCTAGCCAATTATCCCTTGTGAGACCCAAACCCTGCACCCTGTGTTTGTAAGGCAAATACCTTAACAATTAGGCCACCCTCCCACCTTAGATTAGTACTAGGCTAGCTGCCCTTTTGGGCCATTTGAAGCCTAGCCAGTTACCCCATGTGAGAATCAAACCCTGCACCTTGTCTCTTTAAGGTAAACACCTTAACCATTATGTCATCCTCCCACCCTTCTTTCTTTCTTTTATAATTGTTTATTACATTTTCTTCTTTCTTTCTTATTACTATGTAGTGTAGCCTGTTGGTGCTGGTCTATTTTTCCAAGATCTAACTTCCTTTAAAGTGAAGAGATGCTTAATAGTTTTACATATATAAGGCTCTACACAATTCTCTATTATATTGCTTTCCTAAATCTGCCTAAATGTCCATGTGTGATTCTTGCTTCACACTCTATACTATCAAGTCCTTCCATTTGGGCATATATTCTCAGTCCTGAATCAAATATATTTACCTAAGCTGCATGGCTTTATTGTATGCCTCCAAATCTGGTAGTCCCAAGCCACCCTATTCTTTTGTCAATATTAATACATTAATAATTAATTTGCTGTTACACATTTTTCTCTATGTGATCTCTTTTTGTTTGATACATATAAGACTGATGTACATAAATATCTAGTAAGACAAATGACATCTTAATCTCTAGTATTGTATTGTGATAAATAATTTCCTTAATCTTACTTGCTTTTAATTTTTTCTTTTTTCTGTCCCCCTTTTCTGTTGTCGTATGGGCCTGGAACTCATATCTGTTCTGTGCTGGGTCTACCAGCCACTCCATGCACCCCCCCGGGTTTATCTGGTATTTCACGCTGGGGCAGGTCATGGATCCAAGGCTACAGAGCTCAGCTTATGGACCTACCTGTTTCCCTCCCTTTTGGCAGTGTGTTGTTGTCCCTGGATTAGCATACAATTTGCGGTAGTGGTGTATTGCCCTACCTCTGCAGCATCAGCTCAGCCAGGCACACTTTCCACCTATCAATCATGCCTCCACTAGCAACATCCCTGGCCTCCACCAAGAATCATCACTAAGAGACACCCACGTACCACCAATCACCCAGGATGGGCATGCTCATCTGGCCCTGCCACTCCTTCGGTTAACTGAGACACTGAGCGAATCCAGGTCATCTGGGTTGTAGTCAGAAATTCATCCCTCTGTGGCACTGCAGCCACTACTTGCATAAAATACTGAGCAATTTCTTCCCATGTGTCTTTATCTGCTTGCTCAACATCCCATTTCAACCAAGTTCCTAAGTATTTCATCTTGTTATGGCCGTACAAAAAGGGAAGCTCTGTAGAAAGTCATGTGTTGAGACATAATTACACTATTATAACTTATGTTTTTGCATTATTTATTTTATATCTTGCTATACTAGTAAAATATTTAGTTTATCAAATATAATGTTTTTCAGGTTCTAGATTGGTAACATAATATGTCGGCTAACTTTACAGTCAGCCTTACTTGCAGTTGCATTTCATTGCTCAAATGTGGTTGAATGGCCTATTTAGCAAACATTGACAATATTGCCTTGAGGACATTGACAGTAAGGTGTAAAACCTAAAAGATAGCAGGGTGGCATCAGAGACTACCTGTATTAGTGTTGGTTAAGGAAAACTTTAGCAGCCCCTGCCGGTGAGCTGCTCATTTAAAACTGTGGTTTCTGTAACAAGGTATACATGCTGTTGTCCTCGGTTCAGATCCCTCACAATTCTGTTACAGTTTTTTTTATTCCATTTCTTTTTTTCATTTTGGAGCCATGGACCTATTTCATACTATAATTGCAGTTCTAGTACTTTGAATTTCACACTTTGGCACTTTAACTTGCAGTTGGCTGGACTTTGACTTTAACTTGGTGCTGCAACTTTGTGCAGCTGGAGGGCTGGAGACTTACAGTGGGCCGGAGGGGTAGAGGGACTCTGTGCTGCTCGTTTGTTTGGTTCATTGCAGTTGGTTTGGTATACTCTCACATCCTGTCTACTCCTGCTTATCTTAATGTTCTCTTGGCCATATTTTTAATGGTTGTTGAGTTGGAAGTTTGACTTTGTTTGAGCAATGATATGGCATTCAAAGTTTAAGAACTTGATTGTAAGTTAGGAAGCTTATTATGTCACTGAGAAAAAGGGCTATGTTCTCAATAGGATTTATTTGTATATATCGGTTATATTTGATCATCTTTTATCTGTAGCTAAAGGTCTCTAAATACAATGCAAATGGTAATGTTGAAAGTGGATACTGCTTCCTAGATCCTCCCTTAAGACTACCTCCTTTATACAGTCCACCACCACACCTCATCCTAACCTAAACTCCTCTGTACATGCTAAATATTAACGTCCATTTTTGTGGAAACCCAAATGCCTCAACAGATCATTTCATATATTCCCATCTCACTGTCAAGCATTTTTTGGTGTCCAAATTTGTTAGCATTAGTATATTATGTGTATAATTTCTTCTCATTTTGACTATATCAGTATATTCTAGCCTTTAAAAAAACAAGTAATCTCCATGATATCCCCAAAGTCTCAAAAAAACCCACTAAAGTGTAGTGGGTCCATAAACAAGACAGTGTAAGAAACTTCTCTGTGTGGAAGGTTTTCAGTCCATATATTTCTAGTTAAGCACTGTATATTAATCAGATCAGACAATAGTAGTAGAAGTAGCGAACTTAAACTCGTCTTAAGTCAAAACAAAACAAAAAAAAATAATAGAAAATATATAACTGTAAAGCATTACTAAGTATTCGAAAGTAATCCAAGCAAGGCAGGCAGTCTGTTTCCAGTCGAAAATCCTTTATTAAGTACAAAGACAAGTGATCCAAGTAAAACAAAAATAGAGTAATAATTTCCTCACAAGCTTTCTAAATATATATATATATATATATATATATATATATATATATATATATATATATTGTGCTGTAAAACAAAGTGTTATTGGTACACATGTTAAATTCACATCCATTCCCCCAGCAGTGCGACATTCGAGCTGGTCCTGCCTTACTTAGTAGCTGTCATAATAATATATAACCCTTATGTACTTTAAATAAAATTTATAATGATATGTTTCCTCTTATTTAACCAGATTATTAAGTAAATTATTAAGTCTGGGATTTTATCCAAGACAATATATTACATGGCTGGAAATATATCAACCTTAGTACAGTTGGTGTAACAGTTTAAGATTGCATTCATATTTTGTTTTGGATCAGCTTCTACCCCACCATTCTCATAACTCTTGATTTTAGTCATCCATCCTTCCAACTGTTTGTTGTCTCAGACATTGAGCCAGCAGTTTGGTTTCCCTAGGGTTATTGTCAAAAAATAGTTGTAAAACCATAATGTCTATTCATATTCCTAAGTACTCTTGTTAAGGACACTGTACCTTTTTTCAACTGCTCTTCAACCTGTTGTGTCCCACTTATTCTTTTTCACTTCTATAACTCTCTTACTTTTTAAAGTCCTCTAGATAAGTGTTGAAACTATTATTCAATATCATGTTTGTTTTCTTGTTACTACTAAGATTCAAGTTTAATAATATTTCACTTAAATTTTGATCTACCCAATCATTAAATGTTTTCTTTTTCAGAAGAAATACTGGAAAATACCAGTGTTTGTCTCAATAGTCTTTTACTTGTTCATAAAACTTAATTTATACAGGTGCATGGTCTGACACTGTCATTGGATGTGTTGTCATAGTTCACTTCATATTATAGTATTCTGTGTGTAACCTCTACCTAATCTTGTCCAAAAATGATATTTGTCTGAAGGATATGTATATTCCAAGTCATTCTGTCTCATTTTGTTTACACAAATGAGCCCAAATACATGCACGTCATTCTCTACATATCTGCCCTCATCTGGTGTTGTATGATTCCTTGGCCCTCCAGGCACATCTTATTTCCTGCGGTGTTCCTTTCTCTACCTACAACCATACATCCATGATGAAATGGTACAACTTCTTCCATAGTATTCTTTATATCTTTCGCAGTGAACGGACCACCACAAAGCTATTTGCAACTGATAATGTACCGAGAAAACAGCCACTACACGTTTTCTGTAAAATGCAGGCTGCTGAAGAAGGATGAAATCGCCAGATATAAAATCCAATTTTTGATTTGTAAAAGAAGAAAACTGCCACTCCTTCTTCAGCAGCCTGCATTTTACAGAAAACGTGTAGTGGCCATTTTCTCAGGTACATTATCATTGGCAAATAGCTTTGTGGTGGTCCGTTCACTGCGACTGGTATTTGATTTGTGGTTTTCACCAGGTGCACTCCATTTTCTCTGGTGATTCTTTATATCCTGTCTCAGTGGTTTCAGTAGGATATATAACTCTTGCACGCTGCCATCAGCCTCTCACTAGTATAGGGTCTATATCATTATTTCGAACGTTCAGATACTCAAATCCCTAAAGGCCGACACCAAAATATCGAACCGCAAGTACACCAAACGTGAAAAAGCGCAAAGTTCAAAATATCGAATTCCATAGTTGGACAACTCACCTCCTGCCGCGTACTGCCTACCCAAAGTAATCTAAACTTCACCCATGTATCCCCTGTGCTAATTAAATGTGCATAACACACAAATGTATGTGAATGTGAACAAACAACACCCAAGTACTGAAAAAGTTTGTTATGTAGTACATTCAAACTGTCGACTGTATTTTACATTTTCAACAGTAGAGCTATCGCTCGAAGGAATTTACCTGCAGAGTACTCATTCCTCTTCCTGAGCACTGCTTTCATACAAACCTGCTTTTCAACACTACATACAACTTAAACAGGTTTCTGTTGGGCTACGCAAATATATTACTATATATGCACTTACCTTAACCCTCCTTTTAACCCTAAGGTCAGTATCTATTGCACATGTACGTTAAATGTATTACTATATAGGCACTTACCTTTACCCTCCTTCTAAACCTAAGGTCAGTATCTATTGCACATGTACGTTAAATGTATTACTATATAGGCACTTACCTTAACCCTACTTCTAACCCTAAGGTCAGTATCTATTGCACATGTACGTTAAATGTATTACTATATAGGCACTTACCTTTACCCTCCTTCTAAACCTAAGGTCAGTATCTATTGCACATGTACGTTAAATGTATTACTATATAGGCACTTACCTTAACCCTACTTCTAACCCTAAGGTCAGTATCTATTGCACACGTACGTTAAATGTATTACTATATAGGCACTTACCTTTACCCTCCTTCTAAACCTAAGGTCAGTATCTATTGCACATGTATGTTAAATGTATTACTATATAGGCACTTACCTTAACCCTACTTCTAACCCTAAGGTCAGTATCTATTGCACATGTACGTTAAATGTATTACTATATAGGCACTTACCTTAACCCTCCTTCTAAACCTAAGGTCAGTATCTATTGCACATGTACGTTGGTTTCCTATACGGGATAAGGGAATCTTCTACTGGTGTTTTACCTTAGTAAACATGATATGGCCAACTATGGAAATGCGATATTGTGAATTTCACAGTTTTTAACATTCGGTTAACTTGCGGTTCAATATTGTGGTGTAGGCCTTAAGGGATTTGAGTATCTGAACATTCAAAATAATGATATAGACCCCTAGTATAAATCTTCCTGCCTATGTTTCATTTGTTCCTCAATCTTTCTTCACGTATCTTTTATAATTAACATTATGCTGTCCTGACATTCTAACAAAGAAATCCTCCTTCCCAGTTTTCTTTACAAAGCTTTCATGCTCCTTATGATTCAGGCATGTTTCATGTAACATCATTATTATCTGTGAATTACTTGTCCTGTTTTTTCTGTCCACCAACTCATTAATATTCCTGACCAGTAAGTCAAATTGTGACTAAATAAAGTTTGTCTTTCATTCTACTTTTATATATGATTCATCTTTCTGTTACAAACAAGTCTTTCTCAGTCTGTTTCTTTCATTTATGTGCCATTTTGTATAGATTGTATAATATTATCCCAAATTAACCTGATCTCTTCTTTTCATTGGAACACAATTCCATTTCTACCCTGAAATTAAAAGCATACTAACCTTCAAGCTACATTTTTTAATAAACACTACCCTACACATGGCCAGTGACTTTATGCTAACCTAGACAAGGGATTGCTTAAAGAGGCTGTATCCGTGGATCTTTACAGAGCTTTTTGCCAGATTGACCACTCACTCCTCCTTAGCAAACTCTCAGATCTCAACTAATTGCTTGTGTAACCTGCAGATTATAATACAGCTTACTTTCAGTGAATCTTTTGTTCCTAACCTTTTAATCTGGTGCCCCACAATGCTCTATTATTGGACTTATCCTTTTCTCACTTTTCATAAACAGTCTTCCGACTGATCTCCATTCACTCAAAATTCCGATGCTGATGACCTCCTGCTCCTCAAAGAAGGCACAGACTTGGGATCACTTCAGGCATCCTTACAAGAGCTATTTAATTAGCCAGTCCACTGGTTTGTAGCATTAATTCCAAATGTCTGTAAAATTAAAACCACCTCCATTGGCAGACCACAAAGACTGCGCTGCAACCTTCTACTTAAGGTATTTCATCCCTTTGGTAACTCCAGTAATTTAGACAACATTTTGGCATCCTTTTAGACCCCCCCCCTCTCACATTCCACAAATAAACTCGTGAGTATCTAAAAGGCACTTGCTCATGTCAATGTTTCCTGCAAGTCTGTCAGCCATCTTCCACTTGAATCTAGATATGTTAGTGCTGTGAGTATGTTAATGATTCTCCTTGAATACCCTTTGCCACTATACATTCCTGGAAGTCCACATGATGGTAATATTCTTAAAAAAATTAAACTAAAATCTGTCTGTTCATTACATTACTCATGAAATTCACCTCTGTCATCCTCCTTTCCACAATTAATACACACTAAAAGGGTCACTTTCTTCTTCAGCACAACCTTAAATAAACTTCCGAACTTTGACTTCAGTGCCCCTCTTAAAGCAAACTTTCAATCCACTCCGTAAGGATTTTCTAAATGGTTGTGCGTTAGGAGCATTGCAAATGTTGGACAGGTTGAATGACTCCATCATGGCAAACAATCATAGCTCTGTATCATCATACAACCCTTCCTTTACCATTTAGAATACCAAAATGCATTTTTAATGAGTTGTTTTGTGTGGAAATCCTTATCCTCCAACATTTGCAATGCTCCTAATGCACAAACATTTAGAAAATCCTTATGAGCGGATCTAACCTAAACATCCTTGTGCAAATGCATCACTGTTGTAACAACATAGTCCTTACCTGTGTTCTCACTATGCCACAACAACCACTTTGTGGCATCCATATCAGTTCTTTCACCCCCCCCCTTCTCCTCCTCCCAAACCTCTCTAAAATTCTTCTTCTTCCTCATTTCGTATTAATGTTCTCCGTCACCCATCACAATGTTATTCCTGCCTACTCCCGCTTTCCCTTTTCTGCTCCTCAGTCCTTGCTTTTCCCTTGTTTATTTATACCTGTATATTCCTCTCTTAGTTTCTCTTTCCATATTACTTTCTTCTAGTTTACTGATGATTTCTGATTCTTTATAAAGATTTACTATGTACGTACTTGTATTCTGCATTGCTGCATGTGAGTGTATGGCTACTGGTGACGGTATTATTTATTGTTTATACTTATGTTTGTATTGCTGTTCACATTTGTGTGTGTCACTGTTTATAAACTATCATCCAGTATATTACTACCTAAACTGTTCTTATAGGTTCATAGGTTGGTACTAGGCTATCGACCCTAGGGCCTATAACAAGCCTAGCCATAACAATTCTCTGGCTATTTTTTCCCACACTATTTACTTCACTGTTGGTTCAGGTCAGGGTTGAAAAGAGTTCTATGGTCAACTCACCTACTTGGTTAACAAATGAAAATAAATGCTCTTCATCAGCTGCATAAAACTGATACAACATAAAGATGATTTTAACGATTTAAGACTACTGCTTTCTTATTTTATGTTGAAGTTACCTAGTAGTACAATATGCTAACTTGAGAGGACCGGGAGGTTTTCAGCATGCAAACCGAGATATTTTTTTTTCTAGTGCTTTTGGAATGTAGTTTACTTATCTGTTACAGTCAGAGGCAGCGCTTAGTGTAGCAAATCTTATTTGTTGATGAGCTAAGGATGATTACAATAAAATGCAACTGCTTATTTCTAGATGGGGTTCCATTGGTTTGGTCAACAGGGAGTTTGGCTGACATCTATTTAACCAACCACATTTGGTCGATTATACAGGTAGTTGACAAGTGTGTGAGATGCACAATCCACGGATAGGGAAATATTCCCTTTCTCCAGGGACTGTGCAATCTCAAAGTTGGTATATATAATTAGTGTGGCAGGGGGCATGGGAAGGCTTGTCCCCCTGCAAAAGACTGTTTTAAAGTTTCATGTATCAATGTTCATCCTTGGGACATGCATATTAGGAAGTTGAGGTTTCCATTTTCAACATAGAGTGGTTTACCTTCAGGATGATGACATGCATGTTAGCTGGCTGACTGAAGGTAAATCATCTAGATAGTTTACAAGCCTGAACTTTTGAAAACAACTAGTATATATGAGACCTCTAATTAAGTTAAATGGGAAATGTTAAACAAATGCGCACCTGTTGCAGGAAGGAATAACATTTTATATTGACAAATATGTTAAATGAACAAAGGTAAATAGAAAAACCATGGCTGTATAGTACCACAAGAGTAGAGGGACAGCTTTAGAAATAAGGTATTTAAACTGCTAGCTGCAGGTAAGTGAAACAAATAGACAAGTGATTTATAGCAGGTGTTCTCTAGCCCAAAGGAGCAAACCTTTGAATCTGATTTGCTGTTGTACAGGATGTTAGCTCTACTGCCTTGAGAATATGTATATTGTATCAAAAATCAGAACTGTGGGTGCGTGCGTGCGTGCGTGCATGTGTATGCATGTGTGTGAGTATACTATATATATATATGTATGTGTGTGTGTTTAAAAAACTTTTTTATATTTCATCCCAAGTTTTAACATAGCTAATACTTCACTCAAGTTGTACAACATCTCTTATTTCACTGGTATAAAAGCATCCCATGGCATAAATCTTCATTATTCCTTCAGAAACATTTCAGCCTGTTTTCAACCATGTTATATACACTGTAAACTGTTACTTCTTACATGTAGTTGTCTCATTATTGGCTTCTATAAGCCTTAGCACCTTGATTACTGCCCCATAGATTAGAAGCTGCCAGCCCTCACTACACCTGACACCCCAGAAGCAGAAATCCCTCACTGCCTTTGATCTGAAAGTAAGGGTAAAAATCATTTTAGAAAACAACTTCTATCTGGAAACAGTTATGCTAGCAACTGGAGAAAAACAAAATCTGTCCTTCTTTAGAATTTAACTGCATGGACATTTAAATAATGCATAGTGAAAATTATTATTAGACAAGCAGCCCCAAGTTGTTGTCAAAACGTATGTGCTTTGCTATTAAAAATAACTGAGAAGTGACTGTAAATTTGGTTATAGGGACTGAGTACCTGTGATCATCTGTATCTCTGTCTAGCAAATTGTCTTTTCCATCTTGTTTAACAAATATATTGGCCACACCTTCTTATTGTCCTATTTTAAGTGATAATAGTTGTTTCAATACACATATGCCAAATTTTATTATAGAGAATGGCACATATGCCAAATTTTATTATAGAGAATGGCAAATTAGCTTTGGGATTTTTGCAACTATGTTTGTATGCCCAGTCATTTCTTTATTTATGTATGCTATTTGTCTTATATGTACTATAAGTAAACAAGTATACTTGTTAAGAATATCATACTTAATAACACCTTTCATCTAAAATGTTTGTAAACATCGTTTTGTAAAGAGTGTCCATTTAATTTATTTGTACATTCTTGTGCCTTTGGCCTAGGTCATAGCTGAAAATGGTCTGTGATACAGCCCGTATACCTAAACAAATAAACAATGGTCTGTGATACAGCCCATATACCTAAACAAATAAACAATGGTCTGTGATACAGCCCATATACCTAAACAAATAAACAATGGTCTGTGATACAGCCCATATACCTAAACAAATAAACAATGGTCTGTGATACAGCCCATATACCTAAACAAATAAACAATGGTCTGTGATACAGCCCATATACCTAAACAAATAAACAATGGTCTGTGATACAGCCCATATACCTAAACAAATAAACAATGGTCTGTGATACAGCCCATATACCTAAACAAATAAACAATGGTCTGTGATACAGCCCATATACCTAAACAAATAAACAATGGTCTGTGATACAGCCCATATACCTAAACAAATAAACAATGGTCTGTGATACAGCCCATATACCTAAACAAATAAACAATGGTCTGTGATACAGCCCATATACCTAAACAAATAAACAATGGTCTGTGATACAGCCCATATACCTAAACAAATAAACAATGGTCTGTGATACAGCCCATATACCTAAACAAATAAACAATGGTCTGTGATACAGCCCATATACCTAAACAAATAAACAATGGTCTGTGATACAGCCCATATACCTAAACAAATAAACAATGGTCTGTGATACAGCCCATATACCTAAACAAATAAACAATGGTCTGTGATACAGTCCATATACCTAAACAAATAAACAATGGTCTGTGATACAGCCCATATACCTAAACAAATAAACAATGGTCTGTGATACAGCCCATATACCTAAACAAATAAACAATGGTCTGTGATACAGCCCATATACCTAAACAAATAAACAATGGTCTGTGATACAGCCCATATACCTAAACAAATAAACAATGGTCTGTGATACAGCCCATATACCTAAACAAATAAACAATGGTCTGTGATACAGCCCATATACCTAAACAAATAAACAATGGTCTGTGATACAGCCCATATACCTAAACAAATAAACAATGGTCTGTGATACAGCCCATATACCTAAACAAATAAACAATGGTCTGTGATACAGCCCATATACCTAAACAAATAAACAATGGTCTGTGATACAGCCCATATACCTAAACAAATAAACAATGGTCTGTGATACAGCCCATATACCTAAACAAATAAACAATGGTCTGTGATACAGTCCATATACCTAAACAAATAAACAATGGTCTGTGATACAGCCCATATACCTAAACAAATAAACAATGGTCTGTGATACAGCCCATATACCTAAACAAATAAACAATGGTCTGTGATACAGCCCATATACCTAAACAAATAAACAAACAGGTGGCTTTAGAAATCACATCAGAAAGTGTAATTTTGTATTGAAATGGTGAAACTAAAACAGCCTAAGTTTTAAAACCATGTTACATTTCAGGTATCAGTAGAAATGACAGCAAGGCATGCATTATATGCAGAACTGGATGATTCAACTGGAACCCGGGAAATGGATGCTTGGCTATCTGTGGGTGAAATAAAAATTATCAATTTTATTTCTGTTTTAGGAAGAAAGAAAAGTGTGTGTGATAGGAGATAGCAGCAATTACTCTGTTGCTTACTTGAAAAATAAACAGTTAATTTGTGTTCCTTCTACACAAAAGTAACATAAATATAATTGAAGTTCTTTATTGCTGGTAAGGGCTCATAATTGACAGTCTCTTGCTTTTAAGTGATCTCTGCTGTTCCCATTCACTTACTGTTTATAGAGCACAAGTCCAGTTCAGCGTGAGGAATCCCCGAATGAAGGACAAATCCATAGGAGTTCTGCTGTCATTTCAGAAAAAGATGGGCATCAGAGGAATATCAGGTCATTTCCAACTAATCTGGATCTGAATGGGAATGAAGATCTCCCAGCTGACCAAAGCTACACCCAACATGTTCCAAGTGAACGTAAGCATAAACATCATTCTGTCGTGGCTGCCAGGGCATAACTGTTTCAAAGACTTCAGGAAAAATAATATAGCGTTTTATTTATATTTGTTTACCTGGATTGAGCACTGATTTCCATAGACATTTTCAGATTCAGCCAGGCAGCACTGCCTGGTTAAGTAACTTCCTCAAAGTCACATAAATGGGCAAGGAAGGCAGTGGGAATCAAACCCCAGACCACTGCAAACAGTTCCACAATCCTCTGTGCCAACTACTAGAGATTGTGTAATAATCCAAAAGCATAATTTCTTAAAACAGAAGTAGCCTTATCAAAATTGTAAAAATTTCCTACACCGGGAATCCTGTCATATACTTGACTATAATAGTTATTCTAGCTTCTATAATACTTGTGTCTCAGTTTACAAGAGTAAGAATATGAGCTACTAATGAGCTTCATCATGTCAGCCAGGGTTTGATTCAGTCAGTCTCCATTTGCCTATTTTGTTACTGAGAGCAAGTCACTTAACCAGGCAGTGCTGTCAGATCACTCACTGAAAAAAGGCTTTTGCCTTGTGCGTTTACCTGGCGAACAGATGAATTAAAAAAAAATGTTTTACTTATAATTCAAACATTCTTTAAAAGACAAAAGGATTGCTGCTATAGAATTTGATGAAAGAACCATGTGGTTATTTGGTATCAGTTTAATTTTTGGAGTGTCACTTTTCTGTAGGTGAGGCGTGGATGTGCATTTGTACGTTTAGCGTGTGTGCATGCAGATGTATTTGTCTATGTATGTCTTTGTATAGCTGTAAGTTATCTGCCACCTTCTCATCATATGGTTGCTAAACAGTTTACCTGTTAAGCCCTTGTCCTCTGCCAGTGGTTAGGCAAATGACAGTCACTAGTCACTGCCTTGGGATATCAGTCATTCCTGCAGTTTTGCATTCATTATAGTGTATATTCACAGTAAAACTCAGTACATCTTTATGTATAGACTTGCAATGGAATGCCTACCTGGTACCAACTACTTCGGTATACAACACTCTTTCCATTTAGCATTTTTATTTAAGTAAAGAACAACATATATACATGAACTGCATTAAGTTCTTAAATGAAAACTAACCTGAAATTTACATAAATATGTACCTCTCTTAGCTTGGTTGGCAATACTGACTTTGAACCAACATCTTTGAATCCCATTTTTTTTTTAAATAATGACGTATTTGTTCTGAATTGTCATACAACATTGTTGTCTGATCAATAATGCATGTTTACTGAGAATCCTTTATAATAATTTTGAGTACATTGATGTTAAATTCTTTATGGAAAATGCATCCTCTTCTTTTTTAGACTCTGGGAAAATCATCTCAGGTTCTTAGTATCCCCATGGCCATAGGTGATGTGGAATAGTGTCCTCGTTACGTTATTCAATGTTGCCTTCCAGTGGGGCTGCTGTAAAACCAGCATCTCCGTCCTGGTTTACTTTGATCATCTGCCCCTGTATGCTCTGAGGTATCTGCAGTCATCCCTCATACATCCAAATGGAGAGGTTGTAAATCAACAGGTAAAAGAGAGTAGTATTGCTGGAATTTAATTCATCCTGAGGTCTTGGCGAGTACCTTCACCAGGTGGACCTGTTTTCCACACAATCTCATCAAGATGACACCGATATATAGAATGTATTTTATACAACGTATATCATGGACAGATGTAGATTAAAAAAATAAAAATGATAACTGTGTGCACAAGACCCAGGATAAAAAAGTGCCCAATTTTGGTGGGCGCACTGGTGCCAGGAATGGAAAATGTATTTATTTGACAAAAAAATGGCCATGTAGAATCCTCAAGACATGGAAACATTCCTACAATGGGGCCAGGCCCAGGGGTTGGATGGTCCCCTGTTGTAGAAGGAAGTAGTAGTTCACAAAAATCACAAAAACTGATGGGCCAAAAAAGAGCCATAAAGACTACTATTGAGAATAAGAAAGAAATTATGTATTGTTACTATTATGCAAGAAGAATTTTTAGACTGAAGATATACAAAAAGATTAAGAGACAAATCAGAGGAAAGAAAAATGCTTGCACAAGAAAAACTGTCAGAAGCTTCAAGTAAAATGTGTGTTCATTAATACAAGATTTGTAAAAAAAACGTATATAGACCAAGAAACCTTAGGCCACTTGGAAAAAGAAGCGGCTGAAGAAGTTCTAAAATATAAAGAACAAAACCTAGAGATTTTTGAAAGTTATAAAAAAAGAAATATGGACATGAGAAAGAGATCTGATATGTTGCAATATTTATGCAAAGGAGAAAGCCATATTAATCAATACAAAAAAGCAGCCCCAATGATAGTCGAAGAGAAATACAGGCAAAGGCATCCAGATATGGAAATTTTCATGATGCAAACAATAAGATCACAAACAGGGAATGTAGAATAGAAGATTAATAAGGTAGAATAAGTTATGGATTGCCTGCTAATTGAAGGATTTAGTCATCACAGCCTGATGGAACAAGTCCCCCCAAGTAAGAAGAAACAGGAGGAGCAGGAGACACCTGAAGAGGAAATATGGACATGGGAAAGAAAAAGAGATTTAATGTGGTACAATACATATGCAAAGGAGTAAGCAAAACTAATTGATACAAGAGCAGCACCAAAGATATTTGAAGCGAACTACAGGCAAAGGCATCAGGATATTGACATTTTTACAATACAAAAATAAGAAAACAAGGAGGAAAAATAGAAAATAGGATTAGTAATGGAGAAATTAAATAAATAGAAACTGAGGTTATGAATTACCTATGAAGTGAAAGAGTTAGTGTAGAACATCTAACTCTGGTAACATCACAGCAGGATATGGATATGTGGAATGGATCCCCAAATTAAGGAGAAACCAGTGGAACAGAAAACATCTAATTAGGTGCCATATGAAGAAATGGAGAACCAAGAATGTGCCCTCAGTTTAGAGGGAAATGATCTGACAGAAGTGTTGCTTCATTTAATAGAGATGGACAGAGATATTCAGATCAATGAAAGAAATAGACTACAGAAAGTCAATAAAACACAAAAAGTTAGAAGTCTAAGAAAACAAATGAACACAGTAATTAGGGCTGTCAGTAGAGATTCATGCAACATAGCAGAAGTAAATATGATATATTACTATGCAACTAAACTAATAGATAAAGTCTTACCACAAAAACATAGGGCAGTAAGGGACAGGAAAGGGTGAAATCAGATACCGTCATGGAAGGGGAGAAATCAAATACCATCATGGAATTATCAAATAGAGAAAACTATAAAGCAATTAAGACAAGAAGTGTCACTGTTAGAAGAGTATAGAAGAGGGAATAGATCAACAAAAATACTCAGAAATATAGACATGTTAAAAGCAATGCACAGTATTATAACTGCTCAGGATTTATCATCCACTATCACAAATAAACTAAAAATATCAGCACATGCAGAAAAACGTATGCAGAAAATATATAAAAGAAAAGTACAAAATAAGCAGTTTATTGATGATCCAGAAACGTTTTATATATAATTGGGAAACAAGGCAAAAGGAATTGAAACATCACCAAAAAAAGAAATAGATACATTTTGGAGAAGTATCTATTAAGATCCTGTGGAACAAAACAAAGATGCTGAATGGTTAGAAGAAGTAAAAGAAAGAATAAGAAGTTCAAATGTACAGGATATGAAATGGGATGAAGTAACGGCCAGAGAAATTGAAACAAAATTAAGAAAACCTCCTAACTGGAAAACCCCAGGTTGAAATGCAGTACCTAACTTCTGTCTGAAAGTATTAACATCTTTACATGAAGATTTAGCCATGAGTAAAAACGGTTTATATGCCTACCCCTAACCTGGTTAACAACAGGAAAAACAATACTCCTACTTAAGACTGAACTTGCAAGCTATCCTAAAAACTATAGACCAATAATTTGCCTTCCAACGATGTATAAGCTATATACTGGAATTGATGCCAACAGAGTTTATAGTGATTTAGAAGAAAACAAAATGATGGCAACAGAACAAAAGGGTAATAAAAGAAATTTATATGGAACAAAGGATCATTTGTTGTTAAATAAAGTTATAATGGAGAACTGTAAAAAGGGGAAGAATCTAAGTATGGCATGGATAGACTACAAAAAAGCATTTGACAGTATCCCACATTC
Organism: Protopterus annectens; assembly: GCF_019279795.1. Classification (NCBI taxonomy): domain Eukaryota; kingdom Metazoa; phylum Chordata; order Ceratodontiformes; family Protopteridae; genus Protopterus; species Protopterus annectens. Next base: position 531,210,242 of record NC_056736.1, read on the forward strand.
ATGGATAAAAGAGTGCTTAAAATGTATAAGAAACACGCTACACTGATCGATTACATTATAGCAACCATGAAACAGTGGCAAACCACTTTGCAGTTAAGCCACAATAGAGGACAAATTATTATTTCAGGGATAAAAATTCAAAGGGGTATATTCCAGGGTGACTCTTTGTCACCGCCGCTCTTTTGTCTTGCCCTAAACCCATTAAGCTGTCTGCTTCACAGATTAGTTCATGGCTACAATTTGGCCCCCAGAAAACTGCAAAGTTTAACGACTTCTCATCTTCTTTTTGTGGATGATTTAAAACTGTATAGTTAATCAGAGGAGGAACTGAAAGCACAACTGCAAGTGGTCAAAACTTTTTCAGATGATATAAGAATGTTACTTGGTCTTGATAAATGTGCAAAAGCCACCTTTAAAGCAAGCTGCAGTGCCAAGAAAATATCTGTTTGGGACAGGAATGTGGTATAAAAGAACTAGAGCAAGAGGGAGTGTATAAATATTTGGGAATTGATGAAGGATCAATAATAAGACATGCATAAATGTGAATAAAACTTGGTAAGGAATATTTTAGAAGACGTAAATTAATACTGAAAACATCCAGGAAAAAAATCCAAGCTATAAACCAATTGCTCTTATTGTCCTAACTTACAGATCAGATTTAGAGTTATTGCTATGCCCTAAAGGTTTTAGATTGGTTGGACAGGAAACCAAGAAGGATGCTACATGCTCATTACACGATTTATAAAAATTGATATATACCAAGACTATATACTCCCCATTCTGAAGGAGGTATGGGCCTCATATAAATTGACTACATGTATAGATTTACAATTGTAGGACTGCATACATTTCTGCTGACCTGTCAAGACCCAAGTGTAGTGAAAGTTTTAAAACACGAGGAGAATAAGTCTAAGATGACATCCATACTTAGTTTAGCAGAAGCATATCGGTGTCAAGCAGGAATGGAAATCTCACCAGAAGCAGATAAAAATCAGACAGCAACTGAATATGCCAAAAAAAAAACAAAACAAAAGAAAGAATATAAGATGAAAAATCGGGTGAGAAGGCAGGAAATGTGGAAAATGCATAAATATAGCTGCAAGCATTGTACAGTCTTGAAGCAACCTCATGTTGATCAAATAGAATGTAGAAATGGTTAAGGAGAGGTGAATTTAAACCAAAAGACAAAAGATTAATGTTGGCGGCCCAAGATAGTGGACTATGTACACGTTGGTTTTCAAAGTCCATTGAACTTGTAGGAACAAATGTAGGTTTTGTAAAACAGAATTGGAATCAGTCCCACATCTTGCTGCTAGCTGTGATATACCAATGGCAGAAGGACTGTATAATGAAAGGCATAATGATGTGGTAAGACTGTTGCATTGGGGATTGTGCAAACATTACAGTGCTGAAGTAGTTAAAAATTGGAAACATCAGCTACATGGCATTACACAAAATGATGAAGTTTATATCACATGGGATCACCCATTACTAACAGTTCAAAAAATAGATGCAAGAAAACCAGATTATCGTAGTCCATGAAAAGAAGACAAAAGTAGCATTGATCAGTGAAATTGCTACACCCAGTGACTACAGTGTCTTACATAGAGAGAGAGAGAGAGACAAAGTCATAAAATACTAGGATTTGTAGCCAGAAACTAGGGCAATGTGGACGGATATCTACACAGTTTGAATTGTAGTAGAAGCAACAGGTCTTAGAATTTACAGTCGTACTTTGTTATGTTACCAGTACATGTAACTCTGTATGAATTGTAGATGGAGTCATTTCCATGCACACTGTGGGTGCTACGAAGAGCACTTCTGGCTAACGTCAAAGTTTGAAATGATACTAATTTTTTTAACTTTAGCCATACTTGACTTAGGAATGGGGTCCACATCTGTCATGGTATTAGGTTCATAGGTTGATACTAGGCTATCTGCCCTAGGGCACTTATAAGCCTAGCCAGGGTGTGTTTGGCTTTCGCCACCCTTTTAGATTAGTTAGTAGAAACCCAAAAGACTTGGAGAAATTAAAAAAGCTCATAGGTGAATATTAGGCTGACTACCCTAAAGGGTTATTTTAAGCCTAGCCAATAATCTGAGGTCAGAATCAAACCCTGTATCAAGTGTCTATAAAGTGAAGACCTTAACCATTATGCCAAAGCCACCCAGTAATGCAAAGCCTTTTGGTCATCATTTTCTGAAAGTAGCCTGGCCTGTGGTTTAGGGTTTCTCCTGTCATGAGGTACAGTAGTCCTACATTATACATGTCTTGTCATGTCATCATCATCATTGTCCTCAACAACCCACTTTTTTCCATTTCCTGCATAGGATCAGAATGCTGTGTCAACTCTTACTATCTCTCCTGATTAAATGCCACTCTCCTACCTTCTTCTATAGTCATGCCTGACTGTCACAGGTCTTTTATCACACAATCCAGCCATCTCTTTGATGGATACCATCATTTCCTCTTGCTTTTACTTTTCCATTTTGCTTCCCCTGTATTTTTCTTTTTGTATGTATTCTCCCATTACAACAAAGAAAAAAAGAAAAGACAAATTCATCACCATAACAGGAACAGGCAAGCAAAAACTGAGTGTAATGCTACTCAATGCTAGAAGTCTAAATCTCAAAATGCACTTCCTCGAGGCACTCCTTAAAATGGAGAACATTGATATCTGTGCAATGACTGAGACCTGGTTCAAGGCTCCAGAGAGTACCCCTGCATTACCAGGCTATAACTCATACCATACCTTTCGGCCACCTAACCTGGACCGGAACACTAAAGGTGGAGGTGTGTCCATATTCATTAAGGATATCCGCAGCTCCAGGCTAGTTGCTCAGCATAATGCATCCAAGGTTATCCAAGTGCAACTAACTCTGGGCAAAACTGCAATCCAAATTCTAGCTTACTACAGATCCCTCACCATGCCCCAGGATTCCCACTCCTCTTTTCTTGATGTACTGGAAAATATTCGGGTTCAACCAAACACCTTAATAATGGGTGATTTCAACTAACCCAGTATTAACTGGGAAAACTACTCATGTAACAACTCCTTCACTCAATGCTTTCTGGAATTCATAAAATCCAATGCCCTGGATCAACTTATCCACACCCCCACTAGAGGCAACAATATCCTAGACCTAGTCATTACCAACATGAGTGGCCGGTGTTCCACACCTGAAGTCAACTCCTCGTTGGTCAGATCCGACCATAAGCTAATCACCCTAGATATCCACATCCTGCCCCCATTAAGGAAATCACGGTAAAAAAGTTCAACAAAGCCAACTTCATGCTTTTTAAGACAGAAGTGGCGAACTTCATGACACCCATGCAGATGAACAGTAAAGTTAAGACTGCTGAATCCTACACAGATGCACTCCATAAGCACTTACATGAGTGCATGGATCATGCTATTCCAAACAGAACCAAGACGCTATCTTCCAAAAAAGGAAGCCAATCTGGTGGTCTCCTGTCATAAACAAACTCTACAACAGAAAGAAGAAACTGTTGCAAAAGAGTGAAAAATCCCATGAGTGGAGGAGTTCCCTGGTCAGCCTCAGTAAGAAGCTGAGATCCCTTATAAGATCCTGCAAAGCTAGCTATGAAAACAAAATTGCCACTGATTCTAGGGACAACCACACAGCATTGTATAGCTATGTCAAGAATTTCAATGGCAACAACCAGATCTGCTCTGAATTACAGCACAGTGGCATGAAAATTACAGAACCAACTGATATTGCCAACATCCTGGCAGATAGGTTCAGTGCTAACTTTACCCCCCTCTCACCCCCTAAAGGGCCCATATCTATACAGGAAGAATGCAGAGTCCCTGTAATTACAACTATGCAGGTAAAAGCCGCACTCTCTAAAGCCAAAAACACAGCATCCGTGGGACTGGACAACATCCCGGGCTGCGTTTTACATGAACTTCAGAACTAACTGGCTCCCCACCTAAGCACCATGTTCACTCATAGTCTCACATCAGGCTTTGTGCCCACTGAATGGCGCACAGCAACAGTTATCCCACTCCACAAAGGGGGAGTCACCATTGATCCAGGGATCTATTACCCTATTAGCCTGACGAGCCTGGTCTGTAAGGCCATGAAATGTATCATCATGGAACTCATAAACAAAGACAATGGTAACCTCCAAACCCTGGACCCCACCCAGTTTGGGTTTGTGAAAGGCAGATCATGCCTCCTGAACCTGATTGACTTCTTTGAGGCAGTCGCCAAAGCTGTAGACGAGGGTAAGGTGGGGGATGGTGACCTCGCCAGGGCTTTTGACACCATCCCCCATTCTGGAATTACAGCTAAACTCACTAAACTAGGTATAAATTGCTATGTCACAAGATGGGTTGCCAATTGGTTCACTGACAAAACCTACACTGTAAAAGTTGCAGACTCCAAATCTGACTTCAAACCAGTGACAAGTGGAGTACCACAGGGTTCAGTCCTGGGACCTCTCTTGTTTGGTATCTACTTCTCCAATGTACAGGCTAACACAGAAGGCCTTTGGCTAATGAAGTTCACAGATGACTGCAAACTAGGAGCCATAGCTGAGTCCCCAAATGATGTGGACATCCTACGGAAGAGCCTCACTGAGACAGATGCCTGGTGTCAGAGCCATGGCCTGAAGCTCAGTGCTAAAAAGTGCATTGTCATCCCCTTTGGTAAAAACTCTATCCATGAACTACCACATAGGTGGCAGTCTGCTTGACGCCGAATGTGTGATAAGAGACCTGGGGACCCAGGTGGACAGTAATCTCTCCTTTGATAATCACATCACCACAGTAGTCAGGAAATCCTTCTGTGTGGCACACCTCATCACAAAAGGATTCTCATCTATGAAAAAAGAGGTCATTGTTCCCCTCTACTCGACACTCATTAAACCCATTATAGAGTACAGCGCCCCTTTTGTAATGTACCTCACAAGACATCTGCAGCAGCTGGAAAGGCCACAGAAGTACCTCACAAATAGGATTACTGTCCTCAAACAGGTGCCCTACACTGACCATCTCAAAAAACTCCAGCTTTACTGTGTAGGATATCGCCTACTCCGAGCTGATCTCTGCCTAACATATAAAGCTATGTCAAACCCAGAGCTGTTGGACATGCTAGACCTAAAGAAATCCCAATCCCTCCAAGCTATACTCTCTAGGGATCTAAACCTTGTCACCACAATAAACAGGACATGCTGGAGGGCTAGATTCCTGTCCCAGAGACTTCCCATACTCTGGAACAAGCTAACCCTCTATGTCAAGCAAAGTTCCTCATTAGCACTCTTCAAGAAATATCTTGATAAGTGGATGGGAAATAGGAAATGCACCCCGGGGATCACTTCTGTGGCTCTGCTCGACAGGGGCACAGGAAAATAACTGTCTTGAGTGGTTTAAGCCAGGGAACCTTGTTGGCTAGGCTTACTTAGGCCCTTGGGCCGAAAGCCTACTACCTACCTATGAACCTATGAAAAAAGAAACCCTATTTTGTATGTAATATGTGACTAAACAGCAGTAGAGAGACAAAAGAGAGACTTTGGAGTGATTAAGTATCATTTTTCTGCATTTTCTTGCTGCCTTTAGCTAATTCTGCCTAAAACTGATTTTCTAAAGTTTCTGTGATTTAAAAAGATTTTCAGCTACATATTGTACTTATTTTACTCCCTGCACTTTACTAGAGTCGTTTTTATGTTTAAATTACCTGTTTAACTGTTGTAGGCTACACACTTAAATGTGATAGCCATTTCTGTGCATTTAATGTTTTTTTGATTGTATCTGCTTTATTTTCTGGAAAAAAAAACAAAAAAATACTTGTTTTCCTGCCTTTCAAAGCTAGTATAGTCCAGTTTTAAGGTCAGTGCTGAACTCAGGGCTGTGTTACAAGTTTCTGTGTTTGCCCATACCTTACTTGGATAGAAGGAAGTTTCTCTGCTCACTGTGAGAGGGGGAGCTTTGAGCAGCCTATCTCTCCCTGGAGGAGTGGTTTCAGACCAGAAATTAGTAGTTTATTGGCCATTTTGGGCTAATTTCTCTCTCTTTCATTTCCCTGCTATAAAACCCACATTTGCGTGGTTTTGGGTGCCGGGCAGCACCGGTTTGCTAGGGTATAACTATTCCCGGCTCTACAAAGTCTACTCTTTAAAACTTCCCTTGGAACTAGACAAACTTTCAACTTAAGCACTCAAACCATTCACTTCTCATCCCGGCACTTGCTCAAAACTCATATCTAGCACTAATAAACCTTAGCACTAGACCCCCCTATACTGTAGAGAAGGACAAGGCTCTCTATTCGACCTTACCAGCCAATCAGTAAAACAGTTCACTGTACCTATCCAGGCATGTCCAAAGGGCAGTTTCAGGTGTACTCTCCAGTCCAACTGGTGAATCTGGGCATTTTGAGGCAATGTTACAATTGCCTCATGTACACAGTCAACCCTCTCCTCCTTCCACCAAACACTATTACATGTGAGAGATGCAATTATACAGCCAAACTGGAGGCTAAGCTCTCTCAACCCAAGACTGGACCAGGCAGTCAAGAGGAGAAGGGAATTACTTAGATCACCCCACCAGTCTCACATAGACCTATGAAACCAGCACTGGCAAAAAACACACATAAGTACATGAAAACATACTCGGAGGCTCTAAATAAAAATCTGCAAAAGCAACAGAGACCTCCAGCACAGACATCCAAGCAACCTCCACCCCCAACACAAACCATGAAACACATACTTCACAAAACCAGTGTGCCACACAATCACAGCCCTTAAGACAAAATAACACACCCAACACACTAGTAACAGGTGACTCTGTAGTCAGGCACACTGACATCTCACTCACTAGGCTGAACAAGGAGAAGGTTACAGTTAGCTGCCTGTCAGGTGCCAGGATCCACCACATAACACAAGCACTCAGGTCACTCCAGAACAAATACAAATATGACTCTGTCATTGTCCATGTTGGTGTGAATGACCTGAGCCGTACCTCCCTGGACTACAGGAAAAGAGACATGGAGAAGCTCTCTGATCACATAGCCCGGCCAGTATGACCCTGACCCTGAGTAGCATCCTGCCCTCACCAAGAATGATACCATGGTATAGAGAAAAAATTATTAATTTCAACAATTGGCTAAGCTTCTGGTGTCATTCAAAGGGGATCTAGTGTCTGTCAGCCTGGGATGACATGCTCGACAAACCACACAGCTTCGCTAGAGAGGGCTTGCACCTGTCACCCTTAGGCTTTCGAATACTGGCCAAGGCTCTTGCCAACTCCATAGTGCCTTTTGTAGGCAAGGCTCAAAAGACAAACCCACTGCCATAAATAGCACAAGTAACAAAAAACTGCAGGTAATGCTACTCAATGCCAGAAGTCTAAACCTCAAAATGCAGGCACTTGAGGCACTCCTCAGTATGGAGAAAAGCGATATATGTGCGGTAACAGAAACCTGGTTTAAGGCTCCAGAGAACACCCCAGCACTACCAGGCTACAACTTGTACCATACATTTCTGCCACAAAACCCGGACCGAAATACAAAATGTGGGGGAGTATCCATATTCATCAAGGATACCCACACCTCCAGGTTAGTGGCACAGCACGATGCTTCAAAGATCATCCATGTGCAACTAACAACGGGCAAAACTGCTATTCAAATTATAGCTTGCTACAGATCAACCACCATGTCTCAGGACCCCCACTCCGCATTCCTGGAAACACTGGGAAACATAAAGGTCCTACCAAACACCCTGATATTGAGTGATTTCAATTACCCAAACATTAACTGGGAGAACTACTCAAGTACAAACTCCCTTGCCCAACATTTCCTACAATTTATAAACTCAAACACCCTGGATCAACTGGTCAACACCCCCAACAGAGGTGACAACATATTGGACCTGGTCATCACCAACATGGGTGACCGGTGTTCCACACCAGAGGTCAACACCTCGCTGGTTAGATCTGACCATAAACTAATCACTCTGGATATCCACATTCCACCACCACCCCCGGTCAAAGAAACCACTATGAAAAACTTTTCAAAAGCAAACTTCACGTTGCTTAAGACCAAGGTGGGAAGTTTCAAAGCCCCCATGCTAAAGGATAACGCTGTCCAAGCTGCAAAATCCTTTACTAATGCACTCTACGAGCACCTACAAGAATGCATGGATTGTGTTATCCCAAACAAAAAACGACTCACTCCTCCAAGAAAAGGGAACCAGTCTGGTGGACCCCTGCCATAAACAAGCTATACAATAGAAGGAGGAAACTAGTACAGAAAAGAGTAAAATCCCAAAAAGGGAAGACATCCGTGATGAGTATCCGCAAGAAACTACATTCCCTCATAAAATCATCCAAGGCTAGCTTCAAAAGAAAAATTGCCATGGGCTCCAAAGATAACCACAAGGCATTCTCTAGCTATGTAACCACAAGGTATTCTTTAGCTATGTCAATAATCTAAGTGGCAATTCTCAGATCTGCTCGGAGTTAGTGCAGAATGGCACAAAATACACTGAACCGACCGATATATCCATCATCCTGGCAGACAGGTTCAGTGCAAACTTCACCCCTGAAATCACACAAAATCAGGTTAAAACAGCCCTCTCCAAAGCCAAAATCACAGCATCAATGGGACTGGACGGTGTCCCAGGCTGCGTCCTACACAAGCTCAAAGATGAACTAACCCCTCACCTAAAGACACTGTTTAAACTCAGCCTCTCCACAGGCTATGTGCCCACAGAGTAGCGCACAGCAACGGTTATTCCACTCCACAAAGGTGGAGCCACAGTGGACCCCAGGAACTATCGCCCTATAAGCCTGACTAGCTTGGTCTGCAAAGCTATGGAGCGCATCATCATGGATCTCATTAACAGAGACATTGAGATCCTCCAAACACTGGACCCTACCCAGTTTGGCTTTGTTAAGGGCAGATCATGCCTCCTAAACCTGGTGGATGTCTTTGAGACAGTTACCAAGGCTATAGACCTCACAAAGGCCTTCAACATCATTCCCCACTCAGGTATTATAGACAAGCTCACCAGCCTAAACATAAATCCCTATGTCATGAGATGGGTTGCCAACTGGCTCATGGACAGAATCCACATGGTAAGAGTTGTGGGAGCTAGGTCTGACTCTAAACCGGTTACAAGTGGCATTCTCCAGGGCTCAGTCCTAGGACCCCTCCTGTTCAGCATATACTTCTCAGAGGTACAGGCAAACAATGGAGGACTATAGCTGACCAAGTTCACAGATGACTGCAAACTAGGGGCTATAATTGACTCTCCGGCTGACACAGACATCCTCCAAAAGGGTCTCACTGAGACAGATACCTGGTGTCAAAACCATGGCCTCAAGCTAAATGCCAAAAAGTGCATAGTCATCCCCTTTGGAAAAAACAAAATACCCACAAACCACCACATAGGTGGTAGCCCACAAAATACAGAAGATGTAATAAGGGATCTGGGGATCCAAGTATAGATAGTAACCTCTCCTTTGATAATCACATTGCCAAAGTGGTTAGAAAATCCTTCTATGTGGGTCACCTAATCACAAAAGGGTTTGCATCCAGATCGACAGAGGTCATTGGGCCCCTCTATGCATCACTCATCAGACCCATCATAGAGTACAATGCCCTATTTGGGATGCACCTTACAAGACACCTGCAACAACTGGAAAGACCACAGAAGTACATCACCAAGAGGATCACTGGCCTTAAGCAAATGCCCTATGCAGCTCGACTGAAGAAACTCCAGCTGTACTTGGTTGCATGCCTACTCAGAGGTGATCACTGCCTGACATACAAGGCCATGTCCAACCCAGAATTGATGGACATGCTCTACCTAAAGAAAACTATATCCCCTCGAGCCACACGCTCCAGGGATGTAAACCTCACCACAACAATAAATAGGATGTGCTGGAGGGATAGATTCCTGTCCCAGAGACTTCCCATGCTCTGGAACAAGATTCCAATCTACATTAGGCAGAGCTCCTCGCTAACCTTCTTCAAGAGAAACCTTGATGAGTGGATGGGAAACAGAAAGTTTACCCCAGGGATCACTTCAGTGGCTCCGCTGGACAGAGGCACAGGGAACTACTCTAAGGGGGCGGTGAAAGCCAATACATTCTGGCTAGGCTTATAAATGCCTTCAGGCAGATAGCCTAGTACTTACCTTTGAACCAGTAGAGGGTGCCAGTATTATTCTACACAGCTCTTCTTCACCATATTGTCCATTGCTTTCCTGCACATGTGCTCAAAAATAACCTGTTCTCTGTGACCTTCTCTGCAATTGGAGCAACTTGGGCTTCTCCTCCGATATTTTCATTTTTCTCATCTTTCCCAAAATGTGTAAAAGCTACAAGTCATGTCAGGCACTGCGTCACCATCACCTCTAGCTTCCCTAGCTGCACTGCCTTCATTGCTCAGGTTTCTGTACCACACAGAAGTATTGCTCGAACTACTGTTTTGTACACCTTACTTTTTAGTTTCTTTGGCATCCTTCTGTCATACACTATCCCTGACACTCATGTGACAGTTGGCTGCAGCCCACTGATTCCAGATTTCAGCTCCATATTCAGATGACTTTTCTTCAACCACCTCTCCCAGACACTAGAAATTGTTAACTTGTTCCACTATCTTCCCTTCTATTTCAGTTCTCAGCTTCTTCTGATTTCCCCCATTTGCTGTCATTACAACAGTTTTGTCTGTACTCACTTTCATCCAGTGTACCTCCAGTTTTGCATCCCCCTATCATTTGCTGAAGTTCCTATTCATGTCATGTTTCGTTCAGGTTACTCCTGTGTTATATTTCTTAGATATCATTACTGTCTGGGAATAATTATGCTGATTCCCTCCTTTTTCTGTTATTGATCTGGTCATACATGTATATTGGGTGAGGACTGTGAACACTGGGCTATAATGCAGGACATTGGACCCACAAAAGCGTAGATTCAAAATAGGAATGATTTATTCTGTTGACTGTCATGTTTTTCTCTTTGTACAGTTGCAGTAGTTGACAGTGTATTGTTGTTTGGGAACTGATTTTTCTTTTTTTTTTAATTTCTCCTACAAGGTCCAAGGGATATTTTATTTAGAACAGATAAACACAAAACTGGAATGTAGCGCAGAACACCAAAAGTAAGTAAACGTACTTTATTCAAAGCGTTTTCGCCACTGTTAAAACAGTAGCTTCCTCAGACAGTTTAAAATTAAAGCACTATGTGCTTTATAACAATTCAAAACACAATCTAATTACATCATTTCCTCTACAGGTGAGGCTCATATTCATCACTTAATTAAACAAAACGCCAGGGTACAAATGAAATAAGTATAATACCTGGCGTTTTCAACTTTAAAAGCAAACCCATGCATAGACATGACAAAACCAAAAATTCAAACAATGCAACCCCATACACTATATACAGACGAGTCTCCATGTCCACTTTTAAAAGTTTTTACAACATAAATTGTAAATAATAAAATGGTAAATAATAAAATAGTAAATAGTAAAATATACTCAACAAACCCTACCTAAATGAAAAAGTAACAACATGGTGTCGATAAGCCCACCATGACAAAAAAATATATATAAATTTTAAAAAATTTTTAAAAATTTTTTTTTTATTTTTAAGTTTTAGACATTGACGAACTAATAAGTTGTTTTTCGATACACCAAAAGCTAACCAGCAAACGTGTTGTATATCAAGTGACTTACGACCTTACTATCAAGGTCTAAGGTAACTTTTATGTTTTAATATTACCGAAATGTTACATGCTTCGTTTAAGCCTGGTGGGGCAAAGGCATTATTTAGAACAGAGATATAGAGCAACACCTGTATATAGGCAGATAGGTAAACCACCTAGATATATTTTCCCCACACTGTGTGGCTTTTTTTATTCTGTTGTGTAGATGTATTGATATATAGTTCATTAACTCGATCAGTAAGGGGTAGCTGTTACACCTTAACTTAGTGATTCTTTAAAGAGTGGAAATGGAGTTACCACCCCCTACACATGGAATTAACAACAAAAAGTAAACAAACAAACAAACAAACAGATAAGTGGCACAGCTTTTGTCAAATTGACCATCTGTTGACTTTTGCTAGGAATCTACTGGTCTCTGTGATTGTCAGAGTAACATTATAGCTGTTGAATTACATTGCTGCTATAACATTCTGAGAAAGAAAAACCTCATTATGTTCCTATTGGACCTACTGCACTGATAATTATAATGTGAAGCTGCTATTTCTGTGAACTACAGGGTCACACACATGGTAATTACAATCTGAAGCTGCTATCGTCATGCACCAGTGTCACAAACATTGATAATTATAATGTGACACTGCTATCTCTGTGTTATACAGTGTCACAGGCATTGATAATTACAATATAAAGCCATTGCCTCCATGCACTGCAGTGTCACAAACATTGATAATTACAATGTGAAGCAGTTATTTCCATGCACTACAGTGTCACAAACATTGATAATTACAATGTGTTGCTGCCATCTCCATGAACTACA